>NW_015440955.1:1098810-1132450 GCF_000150705.2 Paracoccidioides lutzii | reverse complement strand
ATTACTTTAATTCTATTAAACTTACAATTACTATTGTTAAAAAAGAATCTAATACAGTGATATTTTATATTAAATAAAGTATTTTTAATCTTAAAATATATAAGTTTAAACTTTATATTATAAAATAAATTTTATACTTTATAGATATAATAATATATTGATAATTTTATATATGATATTAAACTTAACTATATAAGTATAATATTTAGTATTAAGATTAATAAAATCTTATATTATATATAAATACTATAAAAAATATACTATAAATTAAATTAAAAAATTTTTTAAAATATATTATAATATATCAATATGTTATTATTTATTATAATTTTTATATTATATAGATTATCTATAATTATATAAATATATATTATATTAATAATTATTTTTTAAAAATTTTTAATTTTTCTATATTAACTTTTATTAATAATTTTAAATAGAAAGTACTTTTTCTATTTAAAATAAGTATTTTCAATTTAATTATATTAAAAGTTCTTAAATTAACTCTAATAAAATTTTAAACTAAAATATAATTAATGTAAATAGAGTATTTAATAAAAATAAGTTAATATAGTGAAAAATAATATATTTAAATTTTATATAATTAAAATATATTTTTTAAATATATTTTTTTATAATATTAATATCAAATACTTTAAAAACTATAAAAAATTTTATGATAATAAAAACTATAATATGAGATATAAAATATACTATATTAATTTATCAGTTTATAATATTAATAAATAAAATAATAATTAAAATAATAATTGAAATAAATTTTTAATTATTATTTTAAATAATTTTTATCTAAAAAGTTTATTTTTAATTATATAAAGATTAATAAAATATTTTATATAGTTATTTATATTAATTTATAAAATTATTTTTCTTAAAAGTTTTAAGTTAAAAGTTTTTTAAAATATATTAATTTTAATTTTATTATTTTAGAATTATTTTTTTAACTTTTAAAATCGTTTAATTAAAAATTAAAATAAAGATTATAAGAGATAGAAATATTAATAAATATTTTAAAATCAACTAGAAGTTTTATAGTAAAGATAGAATTAATAAAATATTTAATTGATTAAAAATAATTATTATATTGAGAGAGATAATATTAATTATATTTATTCATAAATAAAACTTAATTATTTTAACTTTATAAAAATAATTAAATATAATTATAATAAATTTGATTATTTAAAAAAAAATATTAGTTTTATTGTATATATAAAGCTTGATTTTAATATTAAAATCATAATATAAAATATCAAATCAAATTAATTTTATTAAAAATTTTAATTAAAATAAAATTTTTCTTCAAATATTTTTTTAAAATAAAAAAAAATATTATTAAATAATAAAAAAGTATTTATAAAAATTATTATTATTATTATTATTATCAGTATATTTATTTATTTATTTATTTTAGATATATATAATTAAAGATTATAATATCTAATTAGTCAAACTAGATTTTAAACTATTTTGTAAATTTAATCAATAAATATAATTTAAAATATACAAATAACAGCAATCAGTTGAGTTATTAAATCTTAAAATTCAATTTAAAAAAGTTCTTGTGAAGTTTATTGCTGATTTTATAGAATCTGTTGCTGAAAAAGTTCTTGAAAATACATATATATATATATGTAAGTATTAGGATATTTTTATGTTTTATATTAAAATTTATAATTGAGCTATGAAATTATTTATCACTAGTAATAGAGATATTAGCGGTAAATCATATAAGCTGAGATTATCAAAATCTTTAAATTTTTCACTGTCTCAGCATTTTCTGTAACTGATTGTAAAGTTGAATTAAATCTCTTCATCTGTGAGCAGTTCTAAATCATATGTAAAGCTTTAATAGAGGTAGTTTTTTAAGTTTTAAATTACTATTTTCTTCTATGACAGAAGAAATAGATGAATATGAACAATTTCTAATATAAAAAACTAGTCACTGAGAACAATTAACAACTAACATATATGAAAACAAAAAGTTATTATTAAACAAGAACAAGGAAACAGATCATTTAAAGATTTTACTTTCTTTATGAAAAGCAGCTTCAGTAGTAAAAGGCTTATTTGAGAATGATTAAGACACTATCTCAGTAGTAGAGACATAAGGGTGAAACTTCAGTAGTTAAAGATTTATATAAGAATGATTGAAGCAACCGCTTTAGTAGAAGAGGTGCTGTCTCAGCATAGAGACATGAGAGCGAAGCTTCAGTAGTTAGAAGCTTATATATATAAAGGGCTATGCCCTAACCCTCATGATTCTCGGCTCTGCCTTCGTACAATCGAAGCAGCGTTGTCAGAGCGGCGCTATCAAGGCAGCGCCTCCACCTTATTCGTATTCTACTGAGGCGGCGCCTCTACCACCGAGGCAATGCCTCCTCAATCATCCCTGTATATGTCCCTAACTAATACTGAAGCTCCGCCTTCGTACCTCTAGTTACTGCTGAGGTGGTGCTCTACTACTGAGGTGTTTCCTCAATCATCCTCATACGAAGCCCCTTACTACTGAAGCTCTGTCCTTTAGAAAGAAAGCCTGATCTCCACATGATCTGTCTTTCATTTTCCTTCTTTAACAATTTCTTTTTGTTTTCATACGCGTTAGTTATCAGCTGTTCTCAGCAACTAGCTCATTACATTAGGAATCATTCAATTTATTCATTCTTCCTGTCATAGGAGAGGAAAACAGCGATTCGAGACTTAGGAAGCTAGCTCTACTGAAGCCCCTACACACGGTATAGGGCTGCTCACGGACGAAGAGATTCAATGCATCTCTACAATCAGCCACAGGAGGTGTCAAGCCAGCGAAAGGTCTGAAGACCCTGGCGACCTCAGTTTATGCAATTTACCGCTGATATCTCTATCACTAGTGATTGAAGAATTCTACAACTCGATCATGGACCTAAGCATGGGACGTGAAGATTCCTCAGCAGGTGCACCTGCCTGGCTTCAAGAACTCCTCCAGCAGCAAACCCTGCGAAACCAGCAACAGGCTTCACGAGAGGAGGCCTTTTGAATTGAGCTCTGAGACCTAAGAGCTCAGCTGGCTGCTGCTACCAGTACACCTGTCATGGACACCACTCAACCATCTAACAGCACTCCCCTCCACCCTAAGCAGAAATGTCTGAAGGAGAAGCTCACTCCACTTGAAACCTTTGATGGGACTGATCTGGTCCAATACCCCGCCTGGCGGCTCAACGCCATGGCCAAACTCCGCGTAAACGGCAGAGATATTGGCTCTCTTGATGACCAGGCCTGTCTTTCTTTTGCAACCATCCTCCCAACCTTTGACCAGAAGATCCTAGAAGCCAAAGGACAGTTTTGGGATGACGAAATCAAGATCGGCATGCTTTAGAAAGCTCTCAACTTGGATCTTCTAAAGGAAATGGTCTCGCAGGCCGACACAGACAACTACATAGAGTATTACACCAACCTCCGGATGATCGAGAATAAACTTCTCCAGGTAAAGGCCATTCAGAACTGTGGCCAGAGGTTCAGCTCAACTGCCCTCCGTACTACCACTGCGTCCGCTGATGCCATGGACTGGCAACCCAGCACGACATATCTGGCCTCCCACTACCGCGAAGCCTTTCAGAATCTCTGGGATCACCGGTGCTGACGCCGCAGAAAGACGTGCTCAGGGAGTATGCATCAACTGCGCGAAGCCTGGGCACATTGCCTCACGCTACACTAACTCATTCATCCCTGTCAAGCGCTCTGTCCATGATAGCTGCACCTCAGCTCAGGAAGCCCCCAAGGACCCTCAAGAAAATAGGATTGAAGGCACTCATTCAGAGCAGGGAAAAGAGGAACTCTCGCCCAAAATCACTGACAAGAGTAAACGCAGAAGGACTGGAGAACTTTTGAGGAAAAGATGACTGTTAATGCGATGTGTCCCAGCATGTAAGGCCCGAGTGCCTTCGTCCAATGTATAAGGCCTGAGTGCCCAAGAATTTCCTTTCTCTAAACATGGATTATGCCCCTTCCTCTTCTCACACGGTTACAATTTGGAGGTTCTTGATATCCTTGAGCAGACGCAATACCACGAGAACCCTCGGAGCCCGATACAGGTGGCCGACTCGATCGTTCATAAGCTTCGAGAAGCTCGCGAATGGGCAGAAGCTGTGATGGCCAATGCTCAGCAAGAGCAAGAGAAACAGGCCAACAAGGACTGACAGCCTGCTGAACAGTTCAATGTCGGGGACAAATTCTGGTTAATCCTTGAGAATATACAAACTGACCGGCCCTCCGCTTCCCGAGACGTCCGTCATGCAAAATACACAGTTCTTGAAGTCTTAGGCAGCCATAACTACCGTCTAGACACACCTGGCATCCATGATGTCTTTCATACGAACCTCCTTCAACGAGCTGCCACTGACCCACTACCCTCACAAAAGTGGAACGATTGGCAGCCGCCAGGTCTACTCACTGAAAACAATGAGCTTGAATATGAAATAGAAGAAATCCGCAATGAACGAATGAACCACCACCGCCAGGAACTACTTGTGAAATGAACCGGCTACGCCCAACTGACCTGCGAACCCAGGTTCGCGCTAGAAGACACCACCGTACTCACCGCGTATGAAGCAGCCCGCCTCTGCCGACCCCCATCCGCCGCCACTGAAGACGCTGACAATCCAACGAATAGGGGCGGATATTATAGCTATGCCCTAACCCTTATGATACTCAGGCTCTGCCTTCGTATGATTGAAGCAGCGCTATCAGAGTGGCGCTATCAGAGTGGCGCTATCAGAGTGGCGCTATCAAGGCAGCGCCTCCACCTTATTTGTATTCTACTGAGGCGGCGCCTCTACCACTGAGGCAATGCCTAAATCATTCATGTAAGTCCCTAACTACCGAAGCTCCGCCTTCGTGCCTCTACAACTGAGGTGGTGCTCTACTTCTGAGGTGTTTCCTCAATCATCCTCATACGAAGCCCCTTACTACCGAAGCTCTGCCCGTTAGAAAGAAAGCCTGATCCCTACATGATTTGTCTTTCTTTTTCCTTCTTTAACGATTTCTTTTTGTTTTCATATGTGTTAGTTATCAGCTGTTCTCAGCAACTAGCACGTTACATTATATGAATAGAGTGTAAGCGCTGTCTCAATAGCACTGTCTCAATGATGCTACTTCAATAGAATGAAAATGAAACACAAGTATTATGAGAGTTAAAGCATAGCTCTTTATATCATCTATTTTTTAATGAAAAAAGTAAAATGATAGAAATAATAAAGAATTTTACTTATTTTTTAATTTAATAATTATTAATTATTATAACCTTATATAAAAATGATAAATTTTTTAAAAAATAAATAAATAAATTAAAAATTTTATTATTATTTATAATAATTATAAAAAATTAAAAATATTATTTATATTATAAAATATAATTTTATATATAAATTAAAAAAAGTAAAAATATAAAAATAAAATTAATAAATATAAAATATATATAATTTTATTAATTTTTAAAAATTTAAAATAAAAAATAATTAATTATAATTATTTTAAAATTATATTTAAAAATTATATATAAAAAATAAAATATATATTTAATTTTTATATAATTTATTTTTTATAATAGAAATATTATTATTAAATAATAAAATTTAAATATTTAAGTTAAATATATATTAATATTTTTATTTTTATATATTTATAATTAAATAATATATATATAATTATATAATTTATTTTTAATAATTATATTATATTAAAATAATAAAAATAATATAAAATTTTATTTATTTTTTATTTTTTATTAATTATTATTAATATTATTTAAAATTTTAAAAATAAATTTTAATTATTTTTAATAAATAATTATAAATTTTATTTAGAGAAGTTTTATAATATAGTATTTAACTAAAATAGAAATTTATCTGATTGTCAATAGATGCTGCAGGTCAAAGCCTCTTGCTGTCAGATTCAGATAGAAAGTGTCTCAGTATCAAAGATGCAAATAGATGAATCACTCAGTGTAGAGGGAGGTATGTTGAAAAGCGCAGAATAAGACAAGATGCATGGGAATTAAGCTAAATGAAGATTGACAATGATGCACTCTCAGCGCCTTCTGAAGCTGTAAGAAAAATGAATAAATGCTGACACATAACTACACAAGATGATGTAGATCATCTATTTTTTATAGATTAGCTACTGGTTGTTGACGAACGAAGCTATTTTTTTAACGTAACTCTTGATTTTTATCATGATGCTGTTTTTATCGTTCCAGTGTGGCGCGCTCACTAGAGGTGAGTGAGTAAGCAGCGGCACGAGTAGTAGGTACAATATTTTTTTCCAAGCAGGAAGAGACCAAAATGAAATAAAAGGAGCTGGTTGGGAAACAAATGCACAAATCCAAGGTAGTTCTAATCAAGAACATTCACGCCCCTATGAGGTAAATTATATCATAAGAGAAGGGGACAAATATAGGGCAATGCAGGGGCAGGATGAAAAGGAACCCCATCAAAACTGCAAAATAAAGCCATGTCCAACGTGACATAAGAAGCCGCAACTTTTAACAAGAAATCCCGGAGATGAAAAGCGACCGGAAAGCAACTATGTAAAAAGATGAGAATAATAAAAGACGGGAATGGGTGAATGAACGTTGGAAGAGGAGGATATCACCCCTTCCGCCCCTTCAACATCTCCCATCCAACAGCCCCGCCCCGCCCCTCCTTCTCCGTCACCTCCTCAACAGCCTTCACAAGATCATAGCAGATCTTCTCAGAGACCACGCTATCCTGCTTATAATCCGGATGCCTAGCGACGAACTCGCGAATCCACTTCGCATTCGTCCACAGGCTGCCATCTGCGCGTCGTCTTATGAACTCCAGATACGTAGCCAGCTGACACCGGGTTTCTACATCGACATTGACGCTGTTGAGATACGATTCGACGAGCGGGATTAGCCCGGGAAACCCGTCCTGGGTGCCGTTGATGATATCTGCGACAGTCATGAGTTCGTATTCGGATTCTATGGGGCGGAGGTGCGGGGTTGAAGGGGACGAAGAGGCGCGGGAGCTAGATTCTGATGCGTTGCTGCTTGTGCCGTTGGTATTGGCATTGGGGTTGATGTGCTGTTGCTGCTGATGCTGATGCTGGTATTGATTTCGCGGGATGCGGTGTGGGAAGGGATCCTTTCTGAAGTAGAATTTCTGCTCAAGGAGAGCGTTGCGCGCATGGGCAGTTTCCATATTCTCCGTAGTGCGCGGGATGGGTATGTACAGGTTCAGATCGAAGCTGAGAATGGCTCGAGTAATCAGCACCATGAAGACGCTGAAGGCTGCGTTTTCAAAGTCAGTAATTTGAATCTCCATGGGGCGGAATTCGACGCGCCAGCCAATGTCGTTGTCAGCTGGCGGAGGCTTGAAGCGGATGTGCTGCCAGTTTGTCGACTGAAGGTTCTCGAAGTGGTCGGTTTTGTTGAGGTCGAGTTTTTTGAGATCTTCGGCAAAGACTACGATTGGGTCGCGGATAAAGAGGTGCGCAAAGTGTGTAGCCAGAAGATCATCCATACCACCGTCCAGGAGTCGCTTTTTAATATCTTCGTCTATGACGAGGTCTGGATCCATGTATTCGGGTCGTAATCGGGGATCTTGGGAAATGTATGTGGAATTTGAGGCATATCTTGACTTTGGGATGCGCCAACGGTCATTTTTCAGCGGCTGTTCTCATTCTATTAGCAGATAGACTTCAACCTACCGAGATTAAAAGGGCTACATACCTTTTCTCCCAGTTCTTCAGCAGTCCGGCAATCCACAGCATTACTTATTTGGTTCCACCGAACGTCAGTGTCAACCAAAAAACCCTTGTAAATTGGCGTAGCAGCAGTCAACGCTAGCATTATCGGCCCCAGGGGACTCAATTGGTCGTAGAGCTTTCTTCCCTCCGTAATGTTTTTACACTGAAAAGTGATTTGCAAGCAGCAACTCCCCATGCCAAACGCCATGGCATCCATATAAACATGATTTTGTTTCACTGCACCATTGCGCACGTCGTCGTCTTCGGGCCAGTTGCGTAAATCGTAGTTGACGGTAGGATCGTTGAAGGGCCACGGGGTATTCTTGTCTCGAAACACAGGTACATTGATCTTTACTTTCCGCCCTCTTCGAGATCGGATATTTGCAGCTAGTGTGGGGAAACGGATATGCGGGTTTGCTATTTCATCGGGAACGAATTGAGAACGGAGAGTCGGGCCAGAGACTGGGTAGAATGGCTGGGTGAAGTCATCCTTCGTACCTAGTCTTGGGAATGTGGTTATGGTAAGGGGATATTCATTCGGTGCCATATGCTTCTTCGCAATAACCCGCCTATATCATGATAGTTACGACGTGTGTTTATGTCAGCCATTCGTACGGCCGTAAATATGCAGCTGCAGCAGCATAAAAAGAAACACGAACCTCCATTTCATATTCGACTTCACTCTCAAGAGGTCCTTGAATCCAATCCCCCATGGCTGTCCCGGTGTAGCCTCTAACATAAACCGTCCAAACTCCGGGTGGAACTTGGGAAGTGGTTCCTTTCTGCGGAGCACGAAACAAAAAGACAAGTTAGCCTATGCAAACGACAACGAGACGGCGCAACGAAGGCGAGTTAAAGAGATTTTGCATACATTCCAACCTGCAACCCTTCCACCAATTGCCCATTCGACTGCTCTTCTTCCTGCGCGAGCGAATTTAAGATATCCGCCTGTCGCAGCGACAAGCGCACTTTCTGCGCCTTCTCATCCACAGCCACGACCAGGTATTCAATCTGATACCCGTGAACTGTCAGCAGCAGCTCGAGCAGGAAATGAAGAAAAAGAAAAAGAAAAAAGAAATAAATATCGAACGTGGAAGGTCGGTTGGCTTACCTCGTCACCCCAGAGCAGCGCATCTCGTTCCTTTCCCTTTGCCTTGCCCCAGATAGCCAGCAGTTGCTAGGACGGAGAAGAGGGTCAGTTTATTAAAATAACTTTTTCCAAGTTTCATTTTCCATTTTGCCATTTCTTTTTTGGCAAACGTTGGAAAATGGAAAACAGCGCCGTACCTCAATTCCCCATTCCCTGACCTGTTGTGCATTCTGCTTCGCCCCCGGCCAGGCCAATGGGGTACCAAGCGCTCTATGCAAGAGACATATCTCATCAGTGAGGGTTCTATTTTTCCAAAGTTGTTGGTGGTGGGAATGGTGTTTTCGTACAGCAGGCCCATGACGACAGGGACTGTCGCATGTAATTAGCTCTTCGGGGGAAATGGTGGGAGAAAGGGGATGAGAGCAGAGATGAGATGGGAAATGATGTATGAGAGATGAAACTCTCAAGGCGAAGGAGGAGAATGAGGAGTAAAAGAGGACGAAGCTCGGGTTTGGTACGGAGGACGGAGGAGGGGAGGGATTCGTTATGAGATCTTTTTACTTTTAATTTTATTATATTTTATTTTATTTTTCTTAAATTTTTAATTTTTCCCTACAAAAAAACCTCTTTCGCGCCGGGCGGCAAAAAATGCTGGATCCTCGATGCAACTCTATATATAGGAACAAACCCACCCCGTAAATGGAGGAAAACGAGGGAAATGCGATTAACAAGGGATTGTTTGTGTGATGCTGCGATCTTTAAATATATCCAGAAAATAGTTCGACCGAGTATATCTAATGAGCAATTGACCCGTGTATTGATATTTTCTTTGTGTTCCGTGGGGTTTTCTAGACTCCACCTCTACTGGAGCAGTTCATTATATATTTAATAGGTTGGGGGGGGGTCTGCTCGAACGGATACGGGGATGAGTTCTTTTTTGTGTCAGTTCTCTCTTCATTCCTGTTTTCCGGTTGTTGTTTGCGACGCTAATTAACTGGCGGGTTGAAAATGCCTTACCCTGTTGTGATTCACTGTATTAGTGAGGTAACCAACAGAGATAATAACTACGACATGAGATAGTTATGTTGTTAACTTACCTTACTTAGTTCAGCAAAAGAACCTAACCCACGAAGGTGACCCTAAATATTATAACCGAGTTGGGCTTACAGAGAACATCACAGGGAGATTGAAGCATGAACGAACAGTTTGCGGAATCCGAAACCTAGAACTATCCCTACGGCATTCAATTGGGCTCTTCACGGATGACAGGATAACAGGGAATAGCATATGCGTCCTTCGTCATGTTCCCCACACTTATCTCTGCCTGTGAAGTTGCATTTCTGGACTGGAATTGAACGCTTTTTGGAGTAGCCAGCTGGCATAGCGAATGAAATGAACGATTGTGGCCCCGCGGGCGAAATTAGGGCCGATGAAGTGCACCACCGGGACATTGAAATCAATCAACCGAACCAAGCGCAAAAGCTGATAAATCCAACGGAGAAAGATCCATCTTATTCGACTTGGGGCTGTATGGTCTCCGCTGCCGGCTTATAAATCACACATACAAGTGTAGCATTGATGTTCGTAATGATAATGATGCTATTATTAATGAACAAAATATGTGCACATTGTGGCTCAATCAGTCTTGTGCACCGTTTCTTTTCTTTTTCTTTTTCTTTTTTTTTTTCTTTTCTATGTTTAATCTTGGCCGGATCATCCCATGCAAACATAATATAACTCTGAATCCTTGGCTCCGATTCCTGTGCGGTGGAATCGTTCTGGCCTTCCTAGTATCGTGCAACTCAGCTTCGCGGTGACTCGGTCAGAGGGGATCCGCACTGAAGATCAAACAAGCTGGGATAACTCCGACCGCTCCTATGCCTCTCTACTGCTGAGTATGAGAACCTCTGATGTGGCCCATAGAAGTGCAAAAGGGTGAAGAATGACGGGTTTTTTTTAAGAGAGCACGGAGCATTGAACAAGCAGCAAACTAACAACCAAGCTCCCGTTTCTATATAATATATGCAACAGAGCAGTCTTTTCCGAAACCGACCGGATCAACCGTCTAAGGTGAAAAAATAAAATAAAATAAAACAAACAAATACAGCAAGTCCAGACCTTTCCCTCCCTCCCAGCACCGCCTCCTGTCTTGGTGTCTAGTTGCTTCTGGCACCGCCCTTGGCAGCCCGTAGTTCATCCATCTTCGCAACCCGTAACTTGAACTCTTCATACTGGCACTTTTCGTAGGAATGTCTCTCCTTCTATCACCAGTTGAACATATATATGTCAGTATGCAAATGGAGTACCGCGTGTTAATAGATCTATACTAGTCGACAAATCGTTATGTTGCAGCGGTGTAAAATAGGTTTATCCATACCTCACACTTCCACGGCAGATAGTATTCTTCGTATCGACACCGGTTCAGAGGGATTAGGAGGTGCGCACAGCTATCTCGATAGGCAAGAGGCAACCGAGCCTCAGCCATTTGTTCTCTTGTTGCGGCTGCGTGGATGGAAGGGGACATAACGGAATGGGTCAGCAAGATAAGAGGTAGCTACTTGGAAGTCATCAACACCATCAAAACAGCGGGACTCACGTTTGACATCTGTCGCCACCGCTGCATGTGCCATGGTTGCAGGGGCTGTCTTCCTCCCAGCAGAGACGGAGTCGATTGTCATATATGTATATATTTATTAACCAACGGAGGTGTATGTATGTGTCTGTGTCTGTGTCTGTTGTAGATCCAATTGTTCCCTCTCCAGTCAACCACATCTCGCTCTTAGGTTAACTGTCCGCGCTGCAAGGCGGTGATTGTCGGCAGCCGGAAGCCCAGTTGTTCCGGGCCCGCAACCCAATCTGCTTTAGGGAGGAAGTTACCAAGCCGCCCCTTCCCACTTTACGCGAGAAATCAGCCTCAAGTCGCGTCTCCCCATCGCCCGCAGCCGCAACCAACTCGCACACTCCGACACGCTCCAACACCCGCTGTCCATGTTTTAAGGGTCTCCGCCGGCCGTCGGGAGCAACACCAGCTGTCCGGGATCTTCTCTCTTGTGCCGCATGTTTTGTTCGCGCGATTTCTATACTCTCCCCTTCCTATTTTCGAATATCATTTTGTCTCTCGCTCGCTCACATTTGATACCCTGTGCTTCCAATTGGTGGCAGTCCGGGGGTCACTCGCTCGCTGTTCACCCTCTCTCACAGTCTCTCCACTCACCCTCTGTTGCTTACCCCCCGCCCAACTGTCCCTCCGCCATCCGCCATGGCGGCGTCAAACGTGTGGGGCAATAAAATCTACTCTGCTACCTATAGCAGTGTGAGTGTTTCTTTCTGTTTCCAGGCGCTTTTTTGCAACCACATGTTTCCTCATTTGATGGCATGTAACTGATGCCTGCTGATGCCTGCTGACACCTGCTGGCTGGCTCTCTAGGTCCCGGTCTACGAGTTCAAAGTCGGTGATGAGAATGTTATGCGACGGAGATCGGACGATTGGATCAATGCGACCCATATCCTCAAGGTGGCTGGTCTAGATAAGCCTGCTAGAACTCGCATTCTTGAAAGGGAAGTCCAGAAGGGTGTTCACGAAAAGGTCCAGGGAGGATATGGAAAGTATCAAGGTATTTTTTTTAAGTCGTCTACATACCTTCTTGGGTGGGATGCCAGGCTCACCATGTCCGCTAAGCGATTGGGCTAATGAGGGTGCTAGGAACTTGGGTCCCTCTTGCAGAAGGGCGAAACCTGGCCGAGCGGAACAGGATTCTTGATAAACTCCTGCCGATTTTTGACTTCGTAGCTGGCGATAGAAGCCCTCCACCAGCCCCCAAGCATACAACGGCCGCATCATCGCGACCAAAAGTGCAAAAGAATGTTGCGCCAACTAGGAGACTTGTGTCTGAGGAGTCGTCGTTTTCTCCCATGAAACAACATGCGATGCCCCCGTCATCAAGTTTCAGCCAGGACCAGCAATTTGCTTCTGTCAACCAGTCTTTCCGTGATGATGAGTCAGTCGCACAAGCAAGTATCGAGTCGTCCTCCATGATAGCAGAGGATGATATAGTCCCAATGTCCCGCCATTCGATTCAGTCGCGGAAGCGAAAACGCGGTTTGAACGACGTCAGTCTGAGCATAATTGAACAGCAGCATATCATCTATGGTGACCAGCTTTTGGACTACTTCATGACTGTAGGGGATGCCCCTGCTGCGACTAGGATATTACCTCCAGAACCCCCGCCTAATTTTCAAGTTGATCGGCCCATTGATGACCATGGAAACACAGCTCTCCATTGGGCGTGCTCAATGGGCGACATAGATATCGTTCGAGATCTAATAAACCGTGGCGCAAATATAAAGGCATTGTCCAACCATGACGAGACTCCACTGGTACGTGCTGTGTTGTTTACGAATAATTACGAAAAGGGGACCATGCAGGAGTTAGCGGACCTTCTCCAAGACACGATCACCTTCAGAGACTGGTTTGGCGCAACTGTTTTCAACCATCTGGCTGCAACAACAAGGAGCAAGGGCAAGTGGAAGAGCTCGCGATATTATTGCCAAACACTGATGGAAAAACTGAATGATATTCTACCACCTCATCAAATATCTCTACTCCTCTCTTCCCAAGATTCAAATGGAGATACTGCTGCGTTGGCAGCAGCAAAAAATGGATGCTACCGTCTTGCTACCATGCTTTTATCGCAGTGTCCCGAAGCTGGAGATATCAAGAACAAGGCCGGAGAGAGTGCCCATGCTGTCCTTCGAACTATTTCACGTCGCCAGAACGATACCTCGCTCCCTCCATCCTCTGTCACTCCGCAGAGCGTTGTCGATCTGGACCATCCCGAGTTAAATCATGTTTCTGAAACCATAGCCGTTTCCCGACCGGCCACTACTGGCTCTGACGCTACCGCATTGCTCTTATCGAGAATAGGATCCATAGTGGAGGAGACTACTAGGAAACTTGCTTTAGCTTATGGCGAGGCAAGATGGCCTCCTCAAGCTACTGAGGACTTCACCAACCCTCAAGGGTTATACGAACATGTCGAATCCGATCGAGAAAATATCAGGAAACAATTAGCTTCTCTGGCAATGGAGAGTGACGCTGAAGATCTCGAAGCACAACTCGACCGTTTTAACAGAGTGAAACTAGATTACGAAGCACTCCTCGAACAAACACAACGGCTACGGCTCCTCAAACGTTTTCAAGAAGCGGGAGTCGGACTGGGCGTCGAAGCCAATGCAGATCCCAATCACCCTGCAAACACAAATTCCAACATAGAGAAATCCCCAACCACAACCACCAAAAAGAAAACATCGCAAGAGCTAACCGGAATCTACCATCTCGCCCGCCAGCTGGCCAACGCCCAACAAACCCGCCAACAAGCTATACAGGATCTCATACAGCAAAAAGCCGATGCGGGCGTGAGCACGAAGCTCGGCGTCCATCGCAAGCTCGTCTCACTTGCCACGGGTTTGCCGGAGGAGGAGCTAGATCCAATGTCAAGTGAGCTTGCTAATGCGCTGGAATTTGACAGGGTGAACCAGAAGAAGGGGGAAGATTTTCCGCTGTTGGGTGATGGTGACGTTGGTGGGTTGAATGGGGAGGAGTACGAGCAGCAGCAACAACGACAAGAATTTGCAGGCCAGCGTGACTCTGTGTCGACGTCCATGTCGATGTCTATGACGCGGGGCATGGATGAGAGAGCTATTCCGAGCTGATTCTGGTTGTTATGATCGTTTTGACCTTTTTCTTATTTCTCTCTCTTCTCTTTATCGCTGTTTTTTTTTTTTTTTTTTTCGGTGACCATACCCACCTAGTTTCGATTTCGAGACTGACAATAGGGTGAGATGTACATATTTTTGTATTTGCCTTATTGAAAACCCTGCCACCTGCATTTCCGTCGCGTTGGGTTGTGTATTGTATGTTTTTTTAATTCGAGGTGTTTTATGCAAATTTCATCCACGTTTCTCGCCTCCCTCGTCAAATCAGGGGTTCGCCAACGCACGCACACCAACACACATTTCCCAATTTCCCATCTGATCTTTGGACACTGCCATTTCAACTATTCGTTTTAACGGAACTGCCATGTTTGTTAATGTTTGGTGTTTCTCTTTCTCTTCTCATCTTCCTTCTCTGTTCTTATTTTCATTTTCCTGCTCAGCAAGTCTCCTCTGACTCGCGGCAGCGGTTAGTGGTCAGGATGCATTCTCACGTAACCCCTGTATGGCAAAGTGGCGTTCTTTGTTTTTATATCTGTTTTTTTTATCCTTATTATTATTATTATTTCATCCTCTCTGGTCTGCTTCACTATCCCTTTTTTGGTCCATGAGCGAGGTCCTTCTCGTATGACCAAATCTAAGCTGGTTAGCTAGGCCTGCGAGTCGTTATCTCTCTCTATACACGTGTGCACTATTCCTCATAATATTTTCGTTCGTTCCTCTGTAGATTACATTACAATCCTCTAGGGATATTGGGAGAGGCGGGAAGTGATAGCCAGGGGCAATGATAGTGGGGAGGACAATATAACGTTCATTTCTCTTAAAACACTCTCCTTTTCTCCAACCCTTCCAATCAACTTTTCTATTGAGGATGATTGGCTGCTTGTGAGATGAACACTCCCCTACGGCACAGGATCTTGAAAGCCTACATACAGATGGCCACCATGGTAGGCGGGACCTGTCCTGTCGTGTATCAAGGGGAAATTCAGCTGTGGTTGCTAAGATGACTTGACTCTCACTCCCATCCCTCCCCACCCGTTTGCCCCTCTTCTATCTCTTCTCCCTTCCTCGCAGCCTTTGCCCTGCGTTTCTCACTTACACTTACAAGAGAGCAGTTATCTCTTCGATCGATTCGACATATCCATCTCAAATTACCCCGTTCGTGTTAGGATGCAGGGTGTAAATGTTGCGCATACATAAATACATTCTGGTTATTTCCACTAAGACGTGTGGACCCAATGAATGAAATATCTCGATGCCGTTTTGCCTTTGCTTTACAGATGCAGTTTGCCCGCTCAGCCAGTGCTTTCCATTGCATATCCAATCGCCATGCCGCCAGACCAATATCAACAGCACAGCTCGCGGTCCCCGTTAGTCCTGCTGAGAAACTGGAAATTACCATGAGCATTTCTGATGAAAACAACAATAATAATAGTAATAATAAATAAAAAGTAAAGGTGGTTAATAAATTGAAAAGCAGTGGAATTCCAGCTGCAAGAATCATACACACACCCCTTTTTGGGTATTCACGGCCTGTTGAACCGACGACACATATGCCAGACTTGTTGTTATTATTCTACCAACCAACCCCCTGCAGGTCTCCAGCCGCGCGAATTTCGAACCTAAAGCCGGGCCAACTTTACCCCAGTTCGAATTCCAACGGACCGCGAGGTGCCGTTTATTTTATTCAAAAGGGAATTGCCATATTGGGGTGGCTGTTCTTCAGCAGCATGGGGAAGATGTAAGAATCAAGAATGAGTTCTTGAAGTATATCACCCCTGTAGTTAGAAGAATCCCGGTTATAGAGTTACTATATGAAATAAATTTCTTTTCCCGTCTTTTGGGGAGAGCTTCAGCGGCTCTAGCTTGGGAAAAACTACAATAAAAATTGCGACTCGTTTCGCCAATATGTAGCTATCCACATCTACGTGGAAAAGATCTTGTCGAATGGTCGAGAACAGGAGAGAGAGTGAGTGAGAGAGAGTGGGTGAGTGAGTGAGTGAGTGAGTGAGTGAGTGAGTGAGTGAGTGAGTGAGTGAGTGAGTGAGTGAGTGAGTGTGTGTGTGTGTGTGTGTGAGGTGTGTTTCCAAGTAATATAATGTATGTATTACATGTACATACATAGGTTCTCTTATAATCAAACTAATCTGCATAGCAACAACGTCAGATATGATCAAAGGATGGACTCCGTGGTGACTATATTTTCAAACCCCGAGTCCTGGGAATGACGCTATATGAAGGAGCTATGATATCAAAGTATGCATGGTATGATATTGTCCGACGACTGACTGCATCTATTCGAGCGTAACTAGTCGTGTAAGACTCGATTGCATCGTGGCATGCTGTCGTCGAAAGAAGATAGCCTCGGGAGGGCATCGATCGAGGGGTGCTAGCGTAGAGTGTCATGGTTTGATTCCGAGGCTGGCGTCTCTTCTTCCCCCGTATGCTGAAGAGGTGTACGTATGTACATGGTATGGTGTATGGAAGATTGGATGCATGTTATTGGGTGGGATTCAAGCTGTTGAGGGATGGTCTGTCTGGGTTTTTGTGTGATTTGTGAAACGGAGTTGTGGGAATGTGTTTTATTATTTGCTGGTAATGGTGAAGTGGGGTAGTAATAGTATATCAGAGAGGTTAGAGCAGCTCTGTAATACGCGTGAAAATCTGAAAATAATAGTAAATAACCGATGTCGCTGATGTCGCGTGGTTCCAGGCATTATTTGGACTCCTCTGAAGGGGGGGAAAAAAGCAACCATCATATCAACATCATAATCCAAGCCAAAAGCCTGGAGAAAACAAAAATAGAAATAGCGCCAGAGTTAAAGGAAGATGCAGGCATGAATCCAATAGATGCAGGCGACAAGGCGACAAGGCGACAAGGCTAGTTACAGGGCTGGATTAGGCCAAGAACCATATGAAAATCAAGCTTGGCTGCCCTCCCGTCAGCACTGGAGCCAGGTGTCCGGTGAGTAGCAAACCATGGATCCTCAATTGCTAAATCGCCGCTGTATTCTGGATCATCCCAACCATTCAGGATCTGAGGATCCGAGAAGGGGAATATAGAGGACAAACCTGCAGCGAACAGCCTGTAGCCTGCAGGTCGAGCTTGGCCGCCTTGGGCCCAGTTCAATGGTCGTTGTGTGCGAGGGTGTGAAAGATTCCAAGGGTGTGAGCACTGTGTGAGCTGTCAGGGGGGTGACGGGAGCTGTGATTCGTGGGGGCAGTCACTGGAAGCGCCGAACATGGAGGTTGGCTGTTTTGCTTTCTTGGGAGTTGGACGGTCGGTGGTTATCGATCGGGTATTGGAGCGTGGTTCACTGCACAGGGATGAAGTAAATTATCGAGCATGCCACTGCGAGTCTGTAGATTGGCTAGACGTTGTAGGGGATGTGTAGAGAAACATGGATGATGATATCAGAGCCATCCATATCCATACGAAGGTTGCCGGAGACGGCTCAGAAGGCTGACGATGAGACGATATGGGGAGGATGTTTCAAGGAGCCAGTGGGCTCCGGCGAGAGTTACCAGAGAATAAAATACAGTCCTGGGCAATACGTGCTCAAAGACGTTAGTTGCCAACCGTCGCTAATTATCAAATGCAGGCGACGGGACTGTCCTTGTCGGCAGTTTGTTTGGCGGTGTTTGGGCGCTTCCGGGCGGTGTCCGGGAGGTTGGTCTGGCGGTGACCGCGGGCAACAACGAGGGCCCGTACGCGGCGGTACGACCCATACACGAAGAATACGTAGATCACGCGGTTTCAACGGGGTTGGAAGGGGGCATCATTTCCACGCTAAACCCCAAAAGGAGAGCAGGCGACCAATCAGCGGCTGCGAAAGCACGTGCCCTGGCCTGGAACCAACCCTGCCCGCGCTGGCACTAGGCCCAAAGCGGCAGCCCTAGCTAATTAGCTAATCCATCTGCTCCAATGGGCCCCTTGCCTTCCCTTCCCCTTCCTCCCCTTCCTCCCCTTCCTTCACTTCCCCTTTCTCCTCTTCCTCCTCTTCCTCCTCTTCTTCTTCTTCCTCTTCCTCTCTCATCTTCTCTCATCTTCTCATCTTCTCTTCTTCTCTTCTTCTCCTCGTCCTTCCGTCTTTTGTCTCTATCCCCTCTTTTTTCTTCTCCTTCATCTTCATCCTTCGTCCTTCGTCCTCATCTCCATTGTCATTCTGATTCTCCTGTCCTTCGTCCGATTCCTCCCGTGTCTGTTACCCTTCACAACGCCCCTCCTCTCTCGACTGCCTTCTTTTAGCCTTCTTTGCTTCCCCCCCTCCCGGAAGGGAAAATAAGTCCTTTGCTTCTTCCTTTACACCACGCAACATCGAAGGTCCCCTTTTGACCACAGTTTTTGGTCCCTATTATCAGCCCCTCCCAAGTCCAATTATTACCGGAGCGGGTTAAAGAAAGAAAGAAATAAAAAAAGACTTGACACTGAACGGAAGTGAAGATACGGTAGCATAAAAATCGCTTCTTATTTTCATTTCTTGTCGAAGGAGAAGCAAGGACCTCATTTTCTTTTTCGAATCAATTCTTCCGTACATCGTATATCGTATTTTATTACCGGTTTTTCTTCATTTTCTAGCTTTTTATATATCTTTCCCGTTAGATCGCGTCGTCTTTCGCCTTCGTCGGTTGAAATCCCGCTCTTAATATTCACCTCTTGTCTTTGCTCTTCAGCGCTATCCCTCGCTAGCGGGACTCAATCTTTGTCTCGACATCCATTTATACATTTACCATCGTGGTTCTAGAAGAAAAGAAAGCAAAAGCCAGTTTCACCGTCGTGCGTCTTTGGTCGTCTTCAACTTTCCTAGAAGAAATCGAGAGAAGAAACAAAACAAAAGACTACGTTCAGTTTTTTGCCCTGAGGTCGCTCCTTGTTGAATTTGCAGTGCAAATTTCATCGCCAAAATCATTCACTCCTACATACACGAAACCAACAACCTTCACCCCAAGTCCACACTCCCGTTGGACAACGCTTTATATTTGTTAACCTTCCTTCAATTTTTCCACGCCAAAACCCATCACGCCATTACAGCTATTATAACTCTATCGTCTCATTCCTTTATCGGACCTCTGGCACCGCTGTCATTCACTATATCAGCTTGTCTAGCAGACCTATATTCGCTTGTATATGTTTTTTTAATTCTCTGCGATCCCTTCTTCTGGATCTCAACTTGGTTTCTTCTGGTATGTTCAACTTATATCACTTGTGTGCTTCATCCAGCTCTTAGACCCGATGCTGATCAACTTCCCTCTTGACAGAATTGTCTTTTTTGATTTCTCTGTTACTATTTTTCACTCGAACAATCAGCCGCTTCTATCGAATCGTTCGACCGAGGCAACACTACTCTCTGATCGCTGGACCCGTTTGTAGTGTTGTTCCTAGAACACTAACTTCTTAATCTCTTAATTTACTTCAAAACCCGCTCCCTCCTGACGTGGACAATCCCCTTCAGTTGGACTCAACAGTTCTTCGTCAATTAAACTTGAAATTTAAGCCAAGCCTTGTTGACACCTTCCACCTGAACCAACTATATCCACGACTTCTCCCTAGTTCACAAGCCATCAACCCCCTTGTACAGACTATCTCAGATACAATACAAACAACACAACTCGTTTTGTCTCGGAGATCGCCCTGCTACTACGAATAAACGTATCTGCATATATAAAGTATATCTGCTTTGATTTCTCTTTCTCTTTCCCTTTCCAGTTCCTTCCACGACCATGAGTATGGACGCTGGCAGTCTAGCTCAGATGACTTACAACAACATGGCTTTCAATGGTGGTTCTCTTGGAGTTCCGGGTTCTGGTTTCGCATCTCGTGGAAAAGGTTCTCATATCAAACGTCTAAGTGTTCCGCACCCATCAAAGATCGGAACCATTAACGAGTCTACACCGTCCCCCACCGTTTCAACTCCACGCACGAGCCGCGGCCATCTCCTCGCGGGGTTAAGAACTGCTCCAAAGCACTCCCCATCACCGGCCACTGCTCCTCTGTCCCGCCCAATGTCCCGTTTACCCCTTGACTACACAAGATATGGTGCTCAACAACACGCTTCCTATTCCCAAAGGGCACCCATGACCTCAACAGGAGTGTCATTTCCGTACGTCAATAATCACAATAATATGTATGGGGTGCAACAGCCTACAAGGCATCAAATGTATTCTTTGCCGGAACATGTTCTTTCTCCCCCGACAATTGAGCTCCCAGTCGACGAAAATGGACAGCCGATCGACGAAAAGCTTTATGCGGAACTCGTTTCGACAAATCTATTTCTTGCTGCCCAGCAGCAACGTCTTCAGGAACAGCTGGCTTCTGTCACAGCTGCCGCACAGCAGTTCCAAGGCTTGAACCTTGGAGGCCTTCCAAATGAAGCTCAGCAGCAGAGGATGTCACCAAGCATCCAGGGGATGAGCTATTACCTGCAACAGGCCCAACAGGGCATGCAGCCCGTTGTGCAGCCTGTGCCTGGGCATCCTGGTCTGTTCTCGGTCTACAACCCCATGACCGGACAACATAACTTGGTCATGGACAACAGCATGCAGCAGGAGGAACTTGTTTCCACCTCTTATCAAGAATCGTTCCCGTCTCCCGTAGCTGAAACTCCAACCTTTTGCGCCGAAGTATCACCTCCTCCAGAATCTAGACAATCTCCAATCTGCTACCTCCCCTCTCCATCCCCTCCTCGGACTGTCCCCTCCCCTCCCCCGGAAATTGCGCCTCTACCCCCACCGTCCGCCAATGTCTTCCGTCGCAACCACAAAAAAGGTACCATCACTCGTCACTCCTATTAAAACTAGCGGCGACTTCAACAAAGCCTCCCCAAAAAACGCACCGCTACCCACTCCACTCACTGGTACCTTCGGCCCCGGCCAGGCTCGTGCCGGTGAACACCCAATCCGGCAACCCCGTGGACCTCCTTCTCTTGAAGAGCTCATTGGAAAGCCCACCTCCAAGCACGAAGGGAGTAAGAATTTCGTGACGCGTCAACGACGTCGTGCTGTGCACAATTTAGTGAGGGCTGGGTTGGAGAGGCGCGGAGAGTCTCGAAGTTCCTTGCATACCGGTAGCGCGGGGAGCATGACGCCCTCCAGTGATGTGGAATTTAATTTCTCGGGCTCTGGCTCGGGTTCTGATGGAGATGAGTCTGGTGGCAGTGGGATTCATAGCTGTAGGGGAAGCTTGTCGAGCAAACCGAGTTTGGGGAGTATCAGAGCTGCAGCAAATGGTGCTATTGGATCTGAGAGGGAGTGGACAGTGTCAAGGACCAATAGCGCAAGCACAATTCCGAAGAACATCAACACCAGCACCAGCGTCACTCGCACCCGTGTGTCGACGGATAGCCTGAACACTACTGCGGCTGTGGGTAGGGATGAGAGCCCCTTGGGTGGGAAGCTAATGGAAATTGGCTCAGATGATTCCGATTTGCATTGCAATGCTCATGCTCCTACTGCTATCCCTCCGGCAACAATGAAGCACCAGGCCCACCCGTTGACGGTGGCAGCTGTTGTGGCTGGCCATACTGCTCCTACCGCTTTGAACCAGGGTGGTGATACTGGTAGTGGACGACGCAAGATGCCTATGTTTGTTTTCTCGAGTGCGGAGAAGCGGAAGAATCCGATTAATTGAGGGTAGCTATCTCTTGTCTTATCTTGATGTGGTGGGAATTTGAACTCGGTGTGTTGGGTATTCCTTTGTCTACGCTGGATTTTGTTTTTCTTGACCTATTTTTCTTTCATTCTCTTGTTTCATTCGGTTTGGGGGGGGTGGTTGGGGGTTGGGGGTTGGGGGTTGGCAAATCCATCACTCGTCAATTTTTTCATAGTTTCGCAATGGGTTTTTTTCCCTCCCGTTTAACCTATATACTTTTTTACCAACCTTTTTTTTTTCTTCTGTTTCTACCCACCGTTTTGTTTTGTCAACGGGGGGAGGCAATGAGGCAAAATTTTACCGCCCGTTAGCCTTTTGTTTTTATGGGAAGCGGTTCCCTTATTGAAACTTCTAACTACTGGCCTTTTATATCAGCAGTGCTTGTTACTTTGCCCCGATTTTCTTCACGCCTTTTACACTACTACGCTTTCCAGCTCCGCACTTTAGCAGCTTTGAGAAATTGTTAACGAAATGTGAATTCATTGATTGATTTGATACTTTCATTCGATGATGTGGTTTGACGCTTTTTAGTTGTGACCACTACTTATTTCTTTTTTATGGAGGTGAGGAAATGGGGGATTGAAAACAAGAAAGGAAAAAAAATCAAGGGAAAATAACACTCGAGAAGAATCAAAACAAGACACAAGCTGTTGCCTTTACATTGTCCTGATAATTTTATGTCTTCTTCCATTCCTTCTCTCACTCTGTTTGAAAATTTTGATGTACATTTTCCTTCTTCTCTCTCCCTCTCTTTATACACTACTTCCCCACCTTCTACTTTATCAGCTATTGTTGAAGGGTTTCAAGAAGAAACAGGACAAGACAGGACGAGATTGAAGTGTTTTAAGAGCTATTCTGAGAACAACTTTTTTTAACCTCTCTTCCCCCCCCCCCCCCCCTCACTTTGTTGAACTGTCGCTAAGTTAGTTTAAGAATAATTGAGAGCTTTTTCTAATTAATAGACTTGATACAGAGTGTGTTGAATATTGAGATCATCTTTGATTATAGTTGGTTTCTGGTCAATTAGCGAGGAAAATGTTGGTCGAGTGCATGTATGCGTGTGCAGAAGAAATGGAACATGCACAGATGCATTCTCCTCCTTTGTTGTTACTCGGGATAAAGATATTGTACCTCCCTAGCTGCTTCCTTCGACTTGCGATAAAAATATTATCCGCACACATAGTTACTCCGTACAATCCCCGCAACCTCTCTGGATTGGATACACTCATTCATCCAAATCTGCTATAGCTAATCACGTTGCTTGTGTTTCCCGATTGTTGTGGCGCTACTTACTACTCCCATCACCATCACACCCAACGTATGTATGGTCAGTCCTCACTGGTGCGCCCCCCCAATCCAATCAACCCATTCATTTCCTGCACCGGCCCTCGCAAGTCGTGGTTGTTGTTTGATGCCACACAGACTGACTCCAGGCCAAGCCCACGGCTGCCAACGCATGGCTGGTGCAGGCATCCGAGAGCTCTAAGCCCAACAACGCCTAGGGCGCGACGGTGCCCGTCCTTCCTTCCCAATTAAATAATTCCAGCACGCTGGGTTCCTTCCCCCTTTTTTCCCTTGTGTGAGATTCTTACTTTGTCATCCATCTCATCCTCTCATCTGATCCTCGGTTCGAGCACTTGGAACATTACAATAATACCGCCCAGCTGGGATACCGCACACCTACCTTGGTGCACCCGCCAATCGCGTGTGTCTGCTATTGCTTCCAAGTGCTTTGGTAGATGGCTAGATTTCGTCTGTTTAGGCTGTTGGGCTGCGATGGCGAAGATGCCGACCCACAAGAAAAACCGGCTGTTCCACCACCCGAATACCGAAGTGTCGTCGGGAATCTGAATCCCGCGATCCAGGGCCTTCCGATTGTTCAGCCAAGGAAAATAGGGTTTTACCTATTTCCTGCCAATATACTGGAGGATGACGACAATGAGAAGAAGTGGGGGGGAATTATGGATACTGCCAGCAAGGGCATGGGCAATGGGCAAGGTAAGGTAAGGTAAGGGTAACGTTATCTGTGGAGTCGATGAGGTGAAAGGCGGGGAGAGCGAAAAGCGACCGCAGCCCCACAGATATCACGACAGGATGAGCTACGCAACGGCAGTTCCTGACGAATCGAACACCCCAAAACACCTTCCTCATGCATGACGGGAGTAAGAGACCTTGCACACCAACAATTTTTTTGTCCAGGCTACCCTTGCAGCGGCGCAAAGAGAGATTGGCATTATACTCAAGGCTTGCGATGAGCACCTGTTGATATGAGGGACTCGACAAATTGGACAGCTGTCAAGTGGGCCATGCATCTGAATCAGCACGATGCTGTGCGCAGGCTGATTGGTAGGGGTGCGGAGGTGAACATGGTCCTCCACAAGAGATATACGGACTTGCATCATGCAGTTTCACAGGGGGATCAGGAACTGATTGTAAATCTGCTCAAGTACGGCGCAGATATCAATGTTACGGACAATGAGGGGAACACGCCATTACACTGTGCGCTGAACCACTGGTTGAAGATCACAGATACATATGAAGATGGAGGTGATGACTTTGCTTTACCCATAATAAAACTTCTTGCGGAGAAAGGTGCGGATCTGGAAGCACATAATCGCTACGGAAATACGGTGTTACATGAAGCGTGCATATATGGCGATGGTTTGTCTCTCATATTCCTGTCAGGCCATAACAATCCGGGCACGGAAATTACACACAGGCGCCTCACGATGGCTAAGTACCTACTCAAACTTGGTATTCCCGTAGACACGCGTGATAAATGGGGCTCCACGCCGCTGTTGCGTTGCTGCACCATGCGGACTCCTGACCGCAATGTCATTGCGCTCCTGCTTGAGAATGGCGCGGATGTTCATTCAGCTAATCACCAGGGCGATACAGTGCTGGACGCCGTTTGTTTCCAGCGGGATACGGAGTTGTTGAAACAGGTCACGGAACGTGCTATCAAAAATGTCGCTGATACCAATACTGGTAACGACGGCGAAGATACCGCTCATGCAGCGACAGCAGACCTATTTAACAAGCCAACCATCCTCTCCACCCCGCTGCACTACGCGGCCCAACACAGTGGACCAGACCGCGTCTTTTTCCTCCTCTCCCACGGCGCAAAACCGCGTACACCCACTTACGCCACAGGCGCAACCCCACTGCACCTCATCGCCTCCACATCCAACGCCACCGCGACAGATAGACCTTCCTCACCCAGCGCCACCAGCTCCACCAGCTCCACCACCGCCACAGCAACAACGACAATGACAGCAATTGCAAACCCCATCACTCAAAAAATTAACCTCCTAATCTCTCACGGCGCAGATATTAACGCCCGTGACCTGCGCGGTGCCACCCCTCTCCACTACGCAGCGCGTAACGTCGAGTCCCGCCACCAAGAGCGCATCGTGGCGGCGCTGTTGGCGGCAGGCGCGGAACCTGATTGTAAGGACTTAAGCGGGAGGACACCTCTGATGGAGTTGGAGGGGTATTGGGTGCTTAAGGGGGCGGTTGTGAAGAGGCTTGTGGAGGCCGGAGCGGAAAGGGTGGAGGGGATGCAGGGGTTGGGCGGGTTTGAGTATATGGATCGGGATGGGATTGAAGGGTAGAGAGGGTTCGGTACGGTAGGGGTTTTTTATTTTTTATTCATTAATTTTTTCCTCTTCTGTTCTGTTGTATTTTTAATAGGGTGATTCACACCCTCTTTTTCTTTTTATTATTCCTTTCTCTTTTCTTCCCTTCTTTCTCATTTACCTTCTAAGAAACCTTCGGCTTTTCGTTATCACTTTGCTGCCATTTCCCGCCCTCTGTTGTTGTGCTACTTTTTCGGAATGATGAATGAACCGATGAGATATATACCTACCGCGGATTGTGGGAAGATAAAATTACGATATGACATTACGCAGTGTATCGATATATTGATATAATATAAAGAATACCTACATAGCTGGCTCTCTAGCCAACTAACTTCGGTGAATCCATGGCGAAACGGTAGCTTGGGTCTTCATTTTGGGCTGTTGTAGGAATTTCGGTCTCTTCTTCTCCTATGGTCACATCACGTGTTCTGGAGCAACCAGGTTCATAGGAAGAAGGTAAAAAGCCCGATAGCCAGAAGTCTACAACTATTGAACAAAGGGGATGAGTTCAATCCCATAGGGTGATCCCTAACGAAAAGAAAGTGTTTTGATGAATGGCGACTATCTGCGCTCTGGAATGGGATCACTCGTTTTCAAGTTATGAGCTTATAGCGTTTGCCTGGGATATCTAGCTATCGGGTAATTAATCATATGAAAAAGGGTCGGTATGGGGTTCCGATTGCTTCTCCCCCTTTGCTTCCCCTGTTATGTTGTCCGTTCGCTTATGAGTTTGGTGAGGGGGTGTAGAGGCAAGGGGTTATAGTTGGTGAGATCCTGGTGAGCTAACTTAGATCGGGATGAAGAATGAGAAATCTTGTAAACGACGCTGCGGGAAGGGTTTCTCAGGGGGTATTTTAACATTTCCTCCCTTGTTTACTTATCAGTTTTGAAAAATGATATCATATGACAATGCACTGAAATTAACAGAGGTGGATTTAGTAATAAGAATGTAATCTGGGACTGGAGAAATATGGTAAAATCATTACCCATCAAATGGCATATGGAGATGTGTGAGAGACGGGTGTGAGATATAACTTAACTAGTGGATGTTAGTTTTACAGGGGTTGTGATTTAACTGGTTAGTCAACCTCAACCTCAAACCTCAACATCAACATCAATGACAGGCTCCAAACCAACCAACGAACAGACGGGAATCAGGTACAGCCATTGCTTTGACATTAGGGAAAGGTCTCTAGAAACCACCAAGGCCCACTATTAAACTCCTTCCACAGCCCTTCGAGAACATCATCATGGCAGGGCTAACCAGCGTGGCACGCGGCAAAACAGGAGACGTAGCAGTGCCAACTGTCACCTGTGCCAATATTCGATCCATGTCGAA
The DNA here is from genome assembly GCF_000150705.2 of Paracoccidioides lutzii. Classification (NCBI taxonomy): domain Eukaryota; kingdom Fungi; phylum Ascomycota; class Eurotiomycetes; order Onygenales; family Ajellomycetaceae; genus Paracoccidioides; species Paracoccidioides lutzii. The sequence continues at coordinate 1,105,256 of NW_015440955.1, read as the reverse complement.
GATCCATTTCAGATTTTTCGTGAAACAGCCTATGATCACTTAAAGTTTAGAAAAAGAGCAAACAAAAACAACAACGAGAACACGTTCCAGAAGCGAAGTCTGTTAATTATCTCACTGCCATTGAAAAAAGTTTCTCTGATTTTGCCTGGAGACGTTCTTAACTCGACGTATGCAATCAAACACATGTTGAGAGATATTATACGTTGCATCTACATGCTATGATTCACAGAAAATAGCTTCCTCACCAACACGGGATATATCTCGCTTCCTGGTTCTAGCTCGTGTTTTATGGGTCATTGGACCAGGTTCCAGCGGAACCTATCTATGTCTCCACAATTGGCTTGAGGGAATAGCTCTGCTGAAGTTGCGTCTACCCAACTTGTTAGTGTCAAGTTTCTCTACGTTTTATTTTATTTTTTTACGCATTACAATCACTGCAAGGTCTCCCTGTACGATCTGGTGTGCTCCAAGCACGATTCAAGACTGCCAAGGCATTGTGGAATTTTATGAAAATGAAGGGTGGTAGGATCTGATATTGCATGGTGTGTATACACATCGGCCATGCTCCTCCAGTGAATATTCATTGGATGGCAGGGTCCCCAAGGCTATATTGTTTCTATTTGGCATGACTCTTCCATTTCGGCCTTGTTTGGCTTTTCTCTGATTCCCTTGGCTCTCGCTTTTATGTGTTCTCCCTATTATATTATCTCTCATTTATCCTTTTAGCAACCGTTTCCGTCGTTTGAATTTCTTATTATTCTCTTTTATCCGTGATGCAATTTACTAACCATACCCAGCTTCTTTTAAAACCTCCATGTTATTTCGTCACTTGAACCCACTCGTTTGCCCTGTGGCGAAACCGCTGCCAACTGCGGGTTTTACCTTTTTTTTGAAGAGAAATACGTGTTTCAGCTGTCAACAACATCTTCACGGTCAAAGGGCAGAGCGTGATGACTTTTCGATTTAGTATTAATAGCCTGCTCTTATCCTCCATTTCACAATCACTGGAACTCAACTACTGCGGCTTGAGCTAATTATTTAGTTGCGGGGTTGAGTGATATTGAGTTCCGTTTAAACTTTTCCTCCCCCATTCGTACCAGGATATCCTTCAATCTTAACTTTATGTATCAAATCGCCACACCTCAACCTCAATTGAATTTTTGTTTCTTGCTTGTTGTTACTATAATTGGGTTTGCCTTACCACTATAGCTACCTGATTTTAGATAAATTTGTCATGATTTTAAGTTTTCATCTGAAATGACGTTTGGATTCTAGAACCAATGTTTAGATTCTGCTGTGGCCACAAGTGGACGCATTTTTTTACCCTTCCCTACCCCCTTCTTTTATGTTGATTGTCAATTTTTCAAGTGTTTTATGAGATCTTCGTTTTTGCCTTGCCTATTATTTCGTTTACTCCTTCGATTCGTGTATCATTCGTTCAGGGTTCAGATTTACCGATTGTAGGCGAGAGACGCCTAGCTCAATGCCTCAAGATATGAGCGATACCAAATTCCAAATCCGGGACCACTCTTTCAACTCACAAATCACAAGGGGTAGAGCACCCTCTATCCCATTACCTACTCTCTGTAGAACTCCAGCTCACAGTCCTTCCTCACGAGCTTCTGCTTCCCATGTCCGTTCCAGCAGCGAAGGGGCCGTTGCCAGCCCACGATCTCGTCTCATAAACCGAGTGAAGTTTACAGTTGACGGAGATACGTCACAATCACACCAGTCTCAAGCGACTCAAAATGGATCAGATATTGAGAGGAACCTTCTTCAAATCCCGCAAGTTGCTTATTGTCAACAGCAGCCAGATGGAGAAGCAATAGAGGAACAACATGCTGAGATGTCAGATGATTTGCCAGGTTTTTTCTCTCCACAGCCGTATTCAGGTGGCTCAACGCCTGCGAGCGTCTGTGGATCGGTTGGCAGCATAGTGAACCTTGTAGATAATGATGGGATTCATGGGCAGGGAGTTGCTGATAAAAAGGGGAGGGCTTTGCATGGTGCCTATGAGAGAGCTCAGAGGCTGGCGGCCTCTGTCATTCATCGACATCCATCACAGATCAATGAACGAGGTGGTGGCTCTCGAAAGGTTTCTCGCCGGCGTCGGCGTGATGCCGATTCTGCGAGCGAGAAAGGAGAGGCGGAATTTTACGATAACTTAGATATGTTGGAAAAGCAAGCTTACATTTCTGATAATGACAATTCTGATGATTGCCAATTTGAGGCTGAGGCTGCCGAACTATTTCGAGGAATGTCGCGACAAGATTCTCACCGTCTTACCAGAGTTCTTGCACGAAGTGACGATCTAGCCTCCGGCCACAGTACCCCTTACGCAGACAGAGACCCCGATGTTTATGTTGCCCGACCGTCGCATTACAGGGGTGGGATACTATCGTCGTTGCTCCGGATGTATAGTGGTCGTGAGACTGAGCAACTAGAGCAGAAAGATATCAAATATCCTTTTCCTCAGCCTCCAAGCAGAGCATTGTCGCCGAACCGCAAAAATTCGGGCCGTCCACGAAGACAAAAATGGTACAATAACAAGTCTGCCAGTCAATCCATATGCTCCCTTAATTCAGCCTCCCCAAATAGGGGATTGCGGCAAACGTCACCTGCGGGGAGACAGATGTCGAGCGGAGGGTGCAACAATCTTGCAAAAAAAAGTAAAACAAGTTCTAAACCTCGACTTGAGGAAGAGATCCGGCTCACAGTCCATATTGCGGAGACTCTGGCGCGCCAGAGATATCTGGTCAAGCTATGTCGCGCACTGATGTGGTCTGGAGCACCTACTCATCGACTGGAAGAATACATGCGAATGACTGCTCGAGTGCTGGAGATAGATGGCCAATTTCTATACATCCCTGGTGTTATGGTTATGGCCTTTGACGACAACACGACGCACGTCACAGAGGTAAAATTGATTAAGTCATCACAACATGTCAACCTGGGCCGTCTCCGTGACATCCAGGTAGTGTACAAGGAGGTCGTTCACGATGTCATTGGCGTCGAGGAGGCCATGCAGAGGCTAGACGAAATTACCAAAGCTCAACCCAAGTTTGGCGTCCGGTGGCTGATACCCCTGTATGGTTGCGCAAGCGCTCTGGTTGGGCCATTCGCATTTGGCGCACGACCAATCGACATGCCTCTATGCTTTGTTCTCGGCTGTATTGTTGCTCTACTTCAGCATGTTCTCGCCCCGCGCTCCGAGAACTACGCCAACGTCTTCGAGGTTTCCGCTGCCGTCATCACCTCCTTCCTTGCACGGGCATTAGGAAGCATTGAACTACGACATGGAGAACACCTCTTTTGTTTCGCAGCTCTGGCTCAGTCGTCCATAGTTCTAATTTTACCAGGCTACATCGTCCTCTGCGGCGCGCTGGAGCTGCAGTCGCGCAACATTATTGCTGGCTCTGTCCGTATGGTCTACGCTATCATCTACTCTCTCTTCCTCGGTTTCGGCATCATGCTTGGCACCGCCTTCTACGGCCTCCTGGATCCACACGCTACGTTGGACTTCATCTGCCCTGCCAGTCCCATCAAGAATGAATACATCCAACGTTTCCCCTTTGTGATCATCTATGTAATCTGCTCATGTCTGATCTATCAGGCAAAATATAAACAAATTCCCATCATGGTCGCTATCGCTTTCACTGGCTACATTGTCAGCTTCTTCTCCGCACGCCGGTTCGTGTCTACCCAGCTTTCCAGTGCTCTGGGCGCCTTCGCCATCGGCGTCATAGGTAACTTGTACAGCCGGCTGCGACACGGGCTTGCCGCTGCAGCTATCCTACCCGCCATTTTGTTGCAGCTCCCCTCAGGTCTGGCCACTAGTGGCAGTCTCGTGTCTAGTCTGATCGTTGCGACCACCATTAAGGATGATGCGACCACGTCGAAACCACTGAGCACTGTGGCAAATGACTGGATAGTTAAGTCCGCTATGTCGCCGTCCACATCTAAGGGATTGAATGATTTGATGCGGCATATCATGCTGCAAAGATTCTTGGGGAATGTGGTTTTTGATATTGCCTATGGCATGTTGGAGGTTTCGATAGGCATTACAGTGGGGTTATTTATGGCAGCATTGGTAATTTATCCATTTGGGAAAAGGAGGAGTGGCTTGTTCAGTTTTTGATTTTTGGTTCGCTATATATAGGCGCAAAGGGTATAATAGGTTTTTGTTCTTCCTGCTCTGGCGTTTCCTATGATTTTCTTATGATTTTCTTATGACAGGTGTTAGAGGGCTCTTTTCCTCGGCCTTTTTTTTTTTTAAAAAAAAAAAAAAAAAACCTCGAAGGATTGATATACGCTAATTTAGATCTGGATAGCGTTGGCGATATTTTGTTGGATCTCGAGGTCTTGCTTTCTCATTCATGCTCATTTCAGTTTTTAAAACAAGATTGTCGCCTCTGTTTTAAAACTAGAGATACAGAAACACTAGATTGTTCGCAGAAACCAACTTCTGTCCCTTCAGCCAACTCCTTTGGGAAACTTCAAATCATCTACCACAACCGAAGAGCAGATACCACCTCTTCAGCCACCTCACAACTACCCACCAGAAGCTGCCGATCTCAAAATGCATCCGTCCCCCCTTCCCCAGCTTCGTTCTGCTATGTTGCAATCACCACCACCATGACACCCCGTTCTTTTCATTCCGCATTTAGACACGAGACAACATTCAGAATACGTAGATACGAATAGATAAAAAGTCATTATTTCCCTTAATATACGAGAGCGTTCTTTACATCATTGTCATCATAATGAGAAAGCACGGAGACAAATTGCACATCTTTCTTCAGTGCTAAAAATACTAAGATTTGTATCAATTTCCTGTGAATTTAAGCTTAATTAGAGTTTGACTTGGCACGGAGCTCTGTAGCTCTACATGCCAAAACTTGGAATTAGTTGTAATTCACATGTGACAAATCATAGTCACCTGAATTGAACGGGCGAAAGGGATTAGCTAATAACTGGATGATGGGTTAAGTGTTAGGCATCAAGGCGACTCCTATGGAATTGTACTCGTCCTGAGTTCCATCCGAGGACTACTACTGGCCGATTGGGCCTTTGTGCCAGGTAGTTTCGAACTGTTGGAGCCTGGGTTTCCTTCTACGGGACTGCCAATAGCCGTCCAACACTAACATCACGACCGGCTGTTGACGGTCGGCCCAGAGTAGCACGTGATCTAGATTGCCCGTATTCTCGGAATCGTTAAAGAGCTCATTGATTCCAGAGATTTTACTTGCTGCTCTGGAGGCCATAGCCCGCTCGGGTGACTGCTGTCATCTCCATTCTGCCACAACTTTGCCTTTCAGCCATGCATGAAATAGATGATGTATATAAAATGTATAATAGAAAGAACTGCATTGAGATAATCTTGCAGGGCAATCAGAGCAATATTGAAGTATTATTGACTCAATACCTCTCCGTGGACGGATAAAATTTACACCAAATAGGAAAAACGGCGGGCTTATCGTCATAGCAAGTGAATATGATGTATGGTTGTGTGACTGCACAAGGGTTTTATTCCAGTCATGATTCCGCTGCAGTTAACTACTCCACAAGGAGTCTTTGCTAAATTCACAAGAGAAGCTTGGTTTATTTATTTTTATTATTATTATTTTGAATGAGAAACGCCGATCGACATACACTTGAGCTCATAGCTTCAAAATCAACGAAAGTGTTTCACTTTGGGTTGCCATGTTACTCGGGGAGAAACAAAAATATTCGTGATGATCTCACATAGTTCCACTGACTATTTATATGATATAATTTCACAACGCGTGCGACTTCGTATCCCAAGGATGGAGCATATCTGCTTGAAGGGTATTCGATAGCATGTTTTGTGAAGCATTGCAGATCATTCATGGACATTGCCTTGAAATATTTATTGAATTCTCTAGTTTCCATTTTTTTTTTTTCAATCCAACTTGTGCTGTGCATACATGCCTCTCCAACACACACTATTTTGATCATCGTCTTTTTGACAACTATAGGTACACCTAGATGCGTGTGCAGCATCCAAGTTCCCCTTTTGCAGTTATTTTGAGAAACTGGTTCATCAAAGATCGGAGATATTCACTAATAGTTATGTAGGGATGATGAGCTCTGCAAAGCCACATCAACATACGGGAGTGGCTTACTTTGCTTATATATATATATATATATATATTAAAGAAGTATCTTGTCATGTCCCATCTCAGGGTTTTGCATGGAAGCACCCTGCTGAAACGAGGGCCGCACCCGCAAATACAGCACTTCGGTATAACTATTCCTATTATGTGCCTGGACCCAGAACAAGGGACCGCACCCCGCAAAAGGGGGAAAATTCTACGCGAGACGCCTAGCTGAGCGATTGGAGATTGTAGTTCAGGATTTACGATTGTGGATTGCGGAATGGGTCGGATCAGGGGTGTAAAGGGGGGGGGGGGGGGGGGGGGAAA
>NW_015440955.1:1012350-1098062 GCF_000150705.2 Paracoccidioides lutzii | reverse complement strand
GGGGGGGAGGGGCCTCTCAGGGGCTGTAGCGAGGATGGTTTGGGGGCGGAGCACGCCTGGCTCAGCCCTTGGACAGGCGACTGGTCATCGCTAAGAAAGCACTAGCCACGCCTAAGTTTGGGGGGTGACCAATAAGAGGCAGGAATTGGCGGCCAATGGCAGCCCGATTCGTCGTATTTCAGCTCTTTGTCTCAACCAAGGTCGAGGACAACCCGCCTGGATCTTGGGAACTTGGAAGTCATCGCCAATCGCTCCCAACCGCCACCAGGTCCATCACGATCGCCCATTTCTGATAGCTGCCACTGCCGCCCCTTGTTAATCGACAATGGACATAGAAGGACGGTATTCTTCCTTAGCCTGTCTTCACAATCACATCCTTCTTCCTTAATCTGGTGTGGAGTGTTTACATTGTTCTTCAATAGAGATGATGTCTATACTCAAGACACTCATTGTCTGACTACTTCTCCCACCCTCGCAAAGCTGGGAAGCGGCAGACAACCAACACACACACACACACACAACACACACACACACACACACACACACAACACACACACACACACACACACACACACACACACACACACACATGCACACGCACAGAGCCACACTCCTGCAGAGGACTCAGACCTAGACCCAACATCTCACTCTTTTCTCCTCTCACCCTCTCACTCTTTTCATTCAACATTTGCATGCAAGAAACCTTCTATCACTTTGAAGATTTACACGGGCGCGGATGTCATTATCTCAACGTTGGACTCCTTCTCTTCTCCCCCCAGGCCGTAGCTCCTCATTACTCTGCCCGGTTTCATATTTCAACCACTATCATAGGATCTCATAGGGCCAACTAGGCTGAGTTGCCTCGAGAATCGTGTTGTTTCACACCAACGCTCCTTGTTTCATTAGGAGCTCTCTCTCTTTTGCTGAAGCATCCATCTCCGCTGCCCGCTTGTTTCCCATTGATTCTATCGCTCTACAGCCGCCCAGCGACGTGACGATCTTTTATCTCATTGAACGACCTATCTACTCGCCATAGGTGCAAGTTCACACCGCCATGGTCCGATTGTCTCTTGCCCGCCGCGCCGGGAGCCATTTCAGGACTAAAAGTTCCTCTCCCACCCCTTCCGCCGAACGCAGTCCTTCCCTCGCATCCTCTCGACCTGACGTCAAGCCGTTGATCCTCAAGGCAACTGTCTTAGCCGTATGTTCACCAATGCGCCTCATCTACCGACTGGTATACTCCGTAACGGTGATGGGCAATAACAGAGGAAGCTTAACTAATATATTCTATTTTACAGGGGAGGAATCTAGCTCCCAAAGATAAAAATGGATTGAGTGATCCCGTGAGTTGTGAAGAAACGCTTTCAATCTGCCCTGGAAAATTATCGAATTCAAGCTCCTGATCTGTTGTCTTTTATTTCCTCATCTATACAGTACTTGGTTGTATGTCTGGGCGATGCCAGACAGTCAACCCCAATGGTAAACAAAACATTGAATCCGGAATGGAACGTCTCATTCGACTTGCCCATCATCGGTGTACCGCTACTCGAATGCACTTGCTGGGATAAAGATAGATTTGGCAAGGATTACATGGGAGAATTTGATATTGCTCTAGAAGATATCTTTTCAGCTGGACAAATCCAGCCGCAGGTGCGTACAACAGCTATCCCTAATAAGGAAGAAGGTCACGTGGATCATAGCTCTTCGATTCTATATACAGGTCTATATGCTGAAGGTCTGTGTTAGCCGCAATGGTATACGCTGCGCTTCGGGAGGAAAGCGGGGAAAAAGAGAAGCGATGTGTCTGGCGAAATCCAGATGCAATTTACTCTCATTGACCCGTCAAACCCGACTGCAACGCCGGAGGGTATCTATCAGAAATTCAAGGCCATCGTATCTAGCGACGATGAGGACGAGGTTGTCGCTGTTTCGGGTGACACGGATGACTTTGAGAAGGATGACGAGACTTCAGACGAAATAGATGACCCTATGAAACCTGAAGTGGTCGAGAAGCGCCGCCGAAGGCTGCGAATTGCCCGCTTGAGACGCAAGTCAATGGCCGCCAAAGCGTATGAGTTCTCTGGCTCCAAAGACGGCGTTTCCGGTATTGTATTTATGGAAATAGTGAAAATCATGGATTTGCCTCCAGAGTCGAATAGTAAGTGGCTGCTTCTCCGGATCTGAAATTTCCCCGCCCGTTCGGCCACCCGGTTTACGTTGTGTTTTAGTGACACGCACCTCTTTCGACATGGACCCCTTTGTCGTTACATCCTTGGGCAAGAAAACACTGAGAACCCGTGTTATTCGCCACAACCTAAACCCCGTTTTTGAGGAGAAAATGGTCTTCCAGGTGATGAAGCATGAACAGTCATACTGTATTTACTTTACGGTCATTGACTGGGATAAGCTGTCCGGGAACGACTTTGTTGCATCCGCAAATTTCCCTTTACAAACACTTGTATTAGCCGCACCGGTTGCGGATCCAGAGACAGGACTCTACAAGCTGCCTGAACCATCTGAACCTTCGCCTACGCCGCCTGCCTCTAAATCGCGTTTTCGGTTAAACCTCTCGCGTTCTTCGTCAGCTTCAAGTTTGCAGAAGCTGGCAAAGCCAGTACTGAGATCCAAAAGCTCAGCGACATCGCTGTCAAATCAGTTCCAACAAGAGCAACAAGGCTCTCCTACCCGTAGCAACGTCCCCTCCGAGAACTCTTCCCAGCTTAATGTTCCAGGCACAGCAAATTTGGTAGAAGAGCCCGGAGTGCCAGCGGATGAGTATGGCCTCAAAACTTATGTTATCCCGCTTGTCTTGAAAAATAAGGAACGGTGGGAGGACAAGCATTTCCCTGAACTCCATGTGAAAGCGAAGTATATGCCTTATGCAGCATTGCGCCAGCAGTTTTGGAGAGCAATGCTTAAGCAATATGACGCTGATGATACTGCCCGAATTAACAAAGTTGAATTAACCACAATGCTGGATACACTAGGTTCGACGCTCAAGGAGTCAACTATAGACGAGTTTTTCCACCGGTTTGCCGAGGAAAATGGACCAGGAGAAACTGCAGCCCTCACGTTTGACCAGGCCGTTATCTGTTTGGAAGACACCCTTCAATCGCTACAGAGAAAGTCAATATCTGACAAACTGAGGCGTCTTGCGCCACGTCATACGTCTGGAGGAAGCCCAGGAAGTGAGAATCATTCGGGTAATGAAGATATTGTACCTGAAATTAGCCTTTCCCTGCCTTCCAATGCTGACCCCGAATGGCCAGTTGTGCCCACTATTACTCGTCATGAGCCCTCATCTTCAGGAGACAGCGAAGACAGTCTCCATCCGGATGACCTAGCCGACGACAGAGGTGAGGAACACGTAGTCGAAGTTCGACAATGCCCTATTTGTCATCAGCCGCGACTAGGAAAGAGGTCGGATGCCGATATTATTACCCATATTGCGACTTGCGTCAGCCAGGATTGGAGACAGGTTGGTAACTTGGTTATGGGCGGCTTCGTAACTTCTAGTCAGGCGCAGAGGAAATGGTATTCCAAGGTTATTACGAAGATCTCCTACGGTGGTTATAAGCTTGGTGCAAACTCTGCCAATATCTTGGTTCAAGACCGTATCACCGGACAGATTAACGAGGAGAGGATGAGTGTACATGTAAGACTTGGTATCCGATTGCTGTACAAAGGCTTGAAGAGCAGGGAAATGGAAACAAAACGAAGTGCGTATACACACCACAAAATCTACTTTTGCCTCTCTGGTATAATGACAGGGGTTTTTTTTTTCTCACGAAAATCACAGTTCGCAAAATGCTCAAGTCGTTGAGTATCAAACAAGGAAAGAAGTTTGATGACCCTGCGTCCGCAGCGCAAATCGTACCATTTATCAACTTCCACCAGCTGGACATGTCCGAAGTGCTACTTCCACTCAGTGAATTTAAGACATTCAACGAGTTTTTTTACCGCGCCTTGAAACCAGGTGCTCGTCCAGTCTCTGCGCCTAATAATCCTAAAATCGTCGTATCGCCGGCCGACTGCCGGTCCGTAGTCTTCGACCGTATCGACGAAGCAACCAAGATCTGGGTTAAGGGGAGGGAGTTTTCCGTTGAAAGATTGTTGGGTAAGGCGTACCCGGAAGAGGCGAAGCGGTACAAGAATGGCGCATTGGGGATCTTCAGGTTGGCTCCGCAGGATTACCATCGTTTCCATTTCCCTGTGGATGGTGTGATGGGGACACCCAAGACTATCGAAGGGGAATACTATACTGTTAACCCCATGGCTATCCGATCTGCACTGGACGTGTACGGGGAGAACGTAAGGATCGTTGTTCCTGTCGATTCCGTCGAGCATGGTCGTGTTATGATCATTTGTGTTGGGGCGATGATGGTTGGGAGCACTGTTATTACGCGACAGGCAGGAGAGAAGGTGGCGCGTGGAGAAGAGTTGGGATATTTTAAATTTGGTGGGAGTACTCTGTTGGTTTTGTTTGAGCCGGGGAGGATGTGCTATGACTCGGATCTTGTGGGTAACTCCTTGGGTGCGTTGGAGACTTTGGTAAGTTTTTGTGTACCCTTTTTCCAGATATTACTCACGTATTTTTGTCCCCCACACAATATGATGTTTTCCCTATCCCTATCTCTACCTAACTTCCCACTTCATTAGGTTCGTGTTGGCATGTCGATTGGTCACCACCCTGACGCCGCGGAATATACTCCTGACATGCGCAAGAGTGAGGAAAATATTACTCAACATGATCGGGAGGAGGCGATGCGCAGGATCGAAGGGAGTTTGAACTCCCCCACTCCCGGACAACTTATGCGCCCTGTGCCCCTACTTAGCTGATTGGGCTTCGACACGGCTGATGAGGACCAGAAGCCGTATATAGAAGTATGCATTTGGGTAGCATCTATGAAAGTTGATTTTTTTGAGATTGGCGTTGTGAGATTTTCTTGTTAGAAGAAAATTCAAATAAAGCGGAAAGGTTTGGGTGATAGAGGGAATGGGAAAATATATATCCCCTTCACATATGAGATGAGGTAATGATGGTAGTAATAACGTTATTAGCATTTAGTCTATGATTTCTTGGGTTTTTAACTGCACCTTGTTGTTCTATGTAATTGAGCTACTCTTTGTGTATATATTGTTTAATATTCAGGCTGGCATGTTGCAGCAAAGCAGCCACAAGGCTGACCTGACCAGCTATCCTTCAGTTTAGAATCAGATAATTCAGCACAGTTTGGAATACTTATATAAGAATTGAACCAGATATTTTTGCTCCTACCTCCTATCCTCCTATCCCTACCCCCTAACTCCTAACTCGATGTTTTCCATCCCGGATGTATGAGAAAGTTCCAACCTTCATGGAATAAATCTTGTGTCACGTGATCTTTATTAAAACAACGCTACGCCTCAATAAGCCTAGCAGATGTCTTATATAATCAACCTGTCCGAACGACGCGCCAAGACCAAAACAATTCCCGCTTCTCGTTTCGATTTCGAATTGCGGACAACGGAACAACCAGCATACGGATGAATGAGCTGATGAACGCATGAACCAGAGGACCCGAAAGACTCCCGTTTGAACGCACGATTGGCTCCCCGGTTCGGCAGGTTGATCGGTTGCTGACACGTATTCGCACACGCTAGGGAAAAGAAACAAAGGAGCATCGGAGAGGAGAAGAGCGTGCAGTATACAAAGGTCAGGTTCGGACAACGCTGGCAAATCCGCTCTTCTTGATAGCCGTTGTCCTATCTGGCTGGCTGGGGATTGAACGGTGTTTGGTTTTGTTAAAACGCCTCGTGGGGGAAATGTTGCGAGACGGGCTTGGTGCGGCTAAAAGCAGATTCGGATAACGCATTGTTTGTTTTCTTCTTTCAACGTCTCATCGAGTTATTGAGCCTCAGGGTGATTCGGGGCTGAACTGGTTACAAGAGGATACGGGTTTCCTAGAGAAGGACTGGAGCAAATACGATTACGATTGCGATTGCGTTTACGATCCGTCACCGTTCCCAAACGCGCGTGTTTACCCTCTGGCTCCCTGGTGGCTGTTGAATTGAACCACACGAAAAGGCGAGGAGGAAATACCATCACTGATATCCATCGCATCTCGTTACATATCATTGTATTATTCCGTCCGTTCCTCCCGAGATCGGTTGGGATTTTTAGGTCACCTGAAGCCAAATCCTGTCGCAAATCTCCCTCCACGCCCATTTTTCATCCGGGTATATCAATCTTTCTTGTTTTGCCGCGGACGAAAAGCGACCATTCACTCAAACCTGACAGCAAGCACGAGCAACAATATCCCACCTCAAACGTGTGGATCGATAACTGGTCATGACAGCCGTGCTAGCGTCAACGGCGACCACGATTAGTACAAGAAGGACATCCCATTATATCATAGACTTTGGCGATAGAAGAGATAGCGGATACGAACACGGCACGACGCGTAGTCGTGCTCCGCTGATGACTATTGATCCGGTGATGTCGCAGGCGCGAGGGCGAATGCCAAATGGGAACGCCACGAAGAGGAATGTGAAGGGGAATGATGGATATGCAGGGGAGGGTGTGAATGGGTGGGGTGGGAAGAGGAAGGCTGGTGAGTGATTTCTTTTTTATTGTTGAAGGCGGGAGGAGAGGGTGGGAAGTGTTTGATGGGCTGCTTCATGATGGGTGGGGCATTCTGCGCCGGTTGGAGTAGGTCTCTGGGACTATTATGGATTCCCCATTGCTGATTCTTGATTTTCATTTTCTACCACAGCTGAATATGACGAGGATGTTGAAGGATTCCAATTCACTCGCGCGGCTACTACGAAGAAACCTAAACCAACTACCCTTGACGAGAATACAGCTCCACAACCGCCAATGGATAATGATACACGGTTCCAACCTATCAGAAAACCTAAGGGGAAGGGAAGACCTCCAAAGGCAGCAGAGGCGCCGCGTGCGGTCTCAGTCGACACCTCCAATGGAAAACTGCCCATCCGATCGCAGCGACAGACGTCCAAACGTCTGGCGGAGGAGGAACAGATGACAACAATAACAGACCAGTCATCGAAATCCAGACAGAGATCGAATACTGCGGAACCGGCCCCGGCGACCATGCCAAAGAAGCGGCGAACGAGTAAGCCGAAAGACTCACAACAGGTCCCTCAAAGATGGGATGGAGAACAAGATTGTAATACCCCCCAAGCCAACATAACACATACGCAGAAGATTGCGCTTCCATTTGCGGATACGCCCGTCATTCGAAGGAATAAGGAAATGCGGATGGAGAAGAGGCAGAAGGGGCAGAGGCGGAGTAGTCTTGGACTGAGGGGAAGGAGGGCGAGTTCCCTGATCGAATCGGGCGCGTCGAATGGTGTGTCTTTTTTTTTTTTTTTTTTTTTTTTTTTTTGTGGTTTCCACCCTCTCCCGGGTGCTGCGGGTTGCATTTTTCTGGGCAAGGACGCTAATGTTTTGTTTGATTTCTGATAGCCTTACCCCACGACGAGGTCGATACGGCGCATTTCTATAAACACATTGAGAGCGAGGGATTGTCGGAGCCTAGGCGAATGCGACAATTGCTTACATGGTGCGCGACTCGGGCACTGGGGGAAAAGCCGTCTGGATCTCGATCCGGGGATGAAAGCGCAAGGTTGGCTGGTATGTTTTTTGAGACAAGAAAAGAAGGATCATATTTGGATGCTGCGCACGGCTACCTTTGAACGATGCTAACTTCTTTTTGTCACACTTCTATACAGCTCGAGTAATACAAGAGGAACTTCTCAAAGATTTCGCGAATCGATCAGAGCTCTCGGATTGGTTTAGGCGGGAAGAAACTGCCCTCCCTGCGGTAGTGGTTAAGAAACCGAATCCGAGAAATATACAAAATGCCGACAAGATTAAAGAGTTGGAGGAGCAGATAAACAAGTATGTAGTTCAGTTCGTACTGGAACATACGTACGCAAGGTGAAATACTAATGACATTATTCCATACGGCAGACTCCAGATAGAACGACAAACTCTCACATCTCTCCTGCGACCACCATCAATCCGACGAATAAGACCCCCCTCCACTTCAACCTCCAATGAAACCTCTGAAATCCAGCAACCATCCACATCAACCTCATCATTGTCATCGATCTCGGACACCCACCATAATATTCCTTTAGAACAGGAACTAATAAACTCCTCCCTTCTCGACCCATCACAAAAAGCAATCCTTGCCGCTCTTAATATACCCACGTCCGCCTCTACCTCTACAGACAAATCCACAACAACCACGCAAAAAGACACTTCATCCACCTCTATATCCGCTATAACATCCACTCTCTCCCGTTTAGCAACCTCTCTCATCCCAACCCTAGACTCCTTCGCGTCGGGTATGCACGATATAGAGCTCTACCGTCGCGCAGCAGATATTGTGGCAGGACAAGTTCTCACTATCTGCGCCCGTCGGTTAGAGGAGCGTGATCAGTTGAGACCGGGCCGAGGTAATAGGGATGAATTGGGGGATAATAGTAATAGTAATCGATCTATGAGGATTAGAAGGAAGAAGGGGAAACAGAAAGGTAGGTATGTGGGCGAGATGGAAGAAGAGGGGGATGAGGAAGAAGGGGTTAGTGGAGGTGGGAGTGGAGATGGAAAGGCAGGCTCAAGGATTGAGAAAGAGGATTTGGTGATTGTGTTGGCGGCGTTAAGTAGGATGGAGAGTAGGTAGTTTAAGGGGTGGTTTAATGACAATGGTTATATCGGGCCACGGCACCAGCCGCCAAGCCCGAGCAGCCCTATTATACCGTCAGCAGGCGGTATTGTTCTCATTCCTCCCATCGAGCACATTGAGCAATGGATATTGAAGGTGGCTTTGAATGACGTGGTCGATGAGTGTTGATGGCGTGTGAGTGAGGTATATATCTAGCAGGAGAGAACATTTGTTCTATGTGCTGTCACTGGCGCATATGCCCTCCCCCTTGCTTCGAGTGGCCACTTTTTAATGATTATATATCATTTGTTTTGCTTTGTCCTTTTCATCTTTTGCATGAATGTCGGTGTTTTGGGGGGTTAAGGACCTCAAGGATACCATTTCTTTACAGTGAGAACGATTATTTCCCCTCTTTTTCATATCCGTACTTGTAATTTTGAGGTACTTCATTTGCTTAAATGTATGTTGGATGCGGATGAAGGGTATAGGACATCAAATTACCTGTCGTCAGACTTAACTAAAAGTGGACACCTCAGTGCCTTATATTCGATTTCAATAACCTGCACCGAGAGAAATGGGAGGATAAATAGAGATAAAAATAAAAGTGTCCCATATTATACGCTGCTAGTTCACCAAACTATTCCCGGAAACGTCGCATCGCTGACTCGAAGATCTCCGATAGCAATAGAAAAGGACCCAAAATTAAAAAGAACGAAGTGAAAAATGGACTTAATCAACTCTCCTCTCCTCCCGACCCCAAACCTCCTCCATAGTAGATTTCCCCTTCGTCTCCGGAACCCACCATGCTAGAAACGAGCCCAGCACTACTGCCAAGGCAGTAAATAACCAATAAACCCGCCCCTTCCCTCCCATCGCCTCATTAAGAGCGGGGAAAAACTGAGCAACGACAAACGTAGCGGTCCAGTTGGCAGCTAAAGCCCAGCTCTGTGTTGCACCCACTGCCTCAGGGCCGACGAGTTCTGAGGCAAGAATAAATGGGACAGGCCCGAGACCGACGGCGAAACTTGCTACAAAGAGCAGTGTTGCGATGGCGGAGAGGATCTGGATGTTAAATGCAATCCCCAGTGCCAGGAGCATGGAGTTAAGGCCCATGCCTGTGATGCTGAGTAAGAGGCATGGTTTGCGACCCAATTTGTCTGCTAGTGGAGCGCAGAGGAGGGTTACTATGACATTAAGAGCGGAGACTATGACGGCAAGGATTGCGGCGGTGGTGGGGAGGATGTGGGAGAGAAGCGAGACGCTGTACATGATTATGCTGTTTATTCCTGTGAACTGTTGAGTGATCATGACGGCGATGACGGCGATTATGGCTGGGCGGTACGTAGGATTTCTGACTGCCCCTAACATGGAGACTGGGGGACGCTTTGGGGGAAGATTGCCTGGCGGCGGAGTGAGGAGGGATTCTTGCTCTGAGGTTCCGTCATTGGTGCCGCCAGGTGATATTCTCCAGGCTTTGACTTCTGGTTCGATATTTGCATCTTTCCCACGGATACGCTGAAGGATGCGCCGGGCATGGCCAGCCCGTTGGTGCTCCGCCAACCAGGCGGGACTCTCAGGAACAAAAAACAGACCCAAGAGTTGCAGTGCTCCAATAGCACCGGCAATTGCAAGAATGAAACGCCATAGACTGCCCCTGCTCAGGAAGTAACCCAGAGACTGGGATAATAATATTCCAACATTTGCCATTACTTGTGTAAAAGCACCGAAAAATCCCTTCTGTTCGGGATGTACAACTTCCGCTATATATATCGGGCCAACTACGATTGCGGCTCCTGCTCCAATGCCAGAGATCAACCGCCCAACGCTTAGATATTCCATTGAAGAAGCAAGAGCCTCAACGAGGGGGCCAAAAATAAAGAATATCGTTGTAGCCCGGATAGTTAGCAGGCGACCGTATTTGGTCGCAAAGGGACCGGCGACGAGGGCTCCCAAAAGGCCACCCAACGTGTAACTCGAAGAAACGACGCCAAATTGAAATGCATTCATTGGGATACATTGTGGTAGTTTCGAAGGAGCGATTTGACCTGTAGATGTAATACTTTTCTTCTCACATGTTATGACATCTTGAGGCGCATTGAGCTCAGCCTGGATTGATGAGAAAGAGGGTTGGTTAGTGGTTATAGAACAATAACATTTCAGGATATGAAGACGTTTCCACATAGCAAGTATTTCCTCACCAGATGATATCCAAACTGAAGGGGTCCCAGTGTAGTGACGAAGATGAGGAACACTAGATACGGCGTCACACTCGTTCGGGATGTTGACGTCGTAAGCGTCATTGCTGCGGCTTGATTACGCCCAGTCGGCCGTGGGTAACGATTTAAACGAGGTTGACTGCATTCAATTCGATTGGATTTTACTCAGGAGCCCCGGGGTGTTCTCCTTATCTTGTCTGCGGAGAAGCTACCATATCATCGCTCAAAGGGGTTTTTTGAGGTTGAATGGGTTGAGTTGACATCCCTCCGTGACGCCCATGTGCAGCTTATATATACGCTTTAACTACTTAGTTATCTAGTGTGTGCTTGGCATGCATTTTTATATATTTTATTTTCCATTCGAAGGAACCAAAAAGGTAAAAGCTGAACATCAGATGCAAATATCCATTGCACATTCTTCCATTGGTTCTATGAAAAGTATGAGATACCTCGATGATACTAACTTCCTAATGGCTTTAGCCACAGGTCGATGGTTTAAACAGCACTCTGTAGGAATTTGGGGCAATATACCCCCTCATCAAGCTGACAAGACATTAAATTCGACTTTTAACGCCCCAACGGAAGCAAGGCTCTGGGATTCACCCCTTGTTCCATTTGCAGGCTCTGGCAGCCTCTCCCAGATTATCCAATCACTGCCATGAAGATTAGTTAGATTGCCAATGAAGCGTGAACCGGGGACGGGTGGTCGGAAGGATCCAGAAGTACTCAGGACTGAAGAGAAGAAGTGCAGTGGTTCGGACAAGTCGTCCATGACTTCTTCATTTTCACTTTGGATAGATATATTTAACTACGTAGATATCTCATTCACAAAGCGTCGTTGAAACACCGAATCATGGTCCCCCAAACAGGTCACAAATCTTGATAATGAGACGGTAGGAATAGAGGAAATATAATGCCCGCCAACCAAAGTTTCAAGACGAAATTTGCCTCGTTCAGCTCCTCAGGATCAACCGCAAAAGATGAAGGTAGCTCGTTCCATGGGCAGTCTTTGGCTTATTTCCATCCGTATACTGTAATAAGCAAAGTTTGAAACCGTCTGCGGTTGTCTGGACATTGCACAACCATTCCTTCAACAATGTTCCCGGTGGACCAGTTATCAGAGCGGGGCATTGGCCTTAAAAAAGTTTGCAGGAGTATCCAGTTTTGTATGCTGGTCTGAGTTCCGGTTGGTCCTCAAAGTCCAACCCAATAATCTCAGTTAGCATTCGGGGATCCATAAATGACCCGTAAAAGAAATAAGGGACAGTTGGTGCAACAAAGTGGTCCATGGGCGGAGGTCGATTGGGAGCTTGGTAGAACCAGTCCGGTGGAAAACATCCTTTTCTTTTAAACTTGAGAACGGAAACGAACGATATTTTTGGAGCTTGCTGCATCTTGTGAACCCGTTCGAGGAGATGGTGGTGGGAGTCCAGAGGGAGGTGGAGGGAGATGAAGTGATCTTTCCGACTCGGCGCTGGACAGTGCCGTCAAACATAGTTAACTAGAGCGCATTTATCTATCTCATGAAGCGTCAACTTATCATCTAAATGAAGTATTGCGTCAACCTATTCGAACTTGAGAAAACCAATGCCAGACATAGTTATTCGTAATTCAAGCATGTGTCATGTCATCATGCGTGTCATTCTTCTATTCGGTTCATGTTATATATGGTGGAATTATATTCATTTTGCTACACGAGGCTCATCTCATAAATCAATATAAAATTATCAATGAGTTACTTCAATATGTAACTTCTTTTTTTATTCAAGTGTGCATAAGATAACCCATTGTTCGTACCTCCTGTAGATAAATCTATTTCAACGGGGAGGTGTCTGAAGATGCCGAATCATGCTCAAGGCAGAGCCGTGTGAGATAGCGCCCTCCACACCATGAAGCAAACCTGCAATTGCTAATGATAATGGGTTTGGTTTGAGTTGAGGAAACTTGCCACGTTGAAGAGCCAACAGAAAGGCATGCCTCCCAAATGCAGAGTGGCAAGACACAAAGAATAAATGCATGCCAGGATCAAGGGGACCAAGGTATTAAAAATTATTTCCTGCATGTTTCAGCAAAGATCTCATCTTCACCAACGACAATTTTATATGAAAGTTTCGCATACGTCTCTGCCTGTGCTCTAAGGTCAGATGCCACCGAGTAGGCATTAGTCAGGGTTATTCAACAGTCAACGACACAGTGCATCATCAATCCCCATTTCTTGACCACCACCAGCGTACCAGAAGAGCGTCGTAGTCTCCCGCTCTCGATCACATAGCCCAACGATTCAAGTGCTTTTTAGCGCTTTGTTATCTATACCCTTGGCATGTTCTTTCTGCTCTAGATATATTTGTGCGAGCCCCTGCAAGGGGTTCCAAGGCCCCAAACAAGGTCTCGTAGGGAACGAAAACTCTTTCTGAGCTGCATCTAGGAGGTTATCTCTGGTTTCCAGAAGGCCCTCCTTCGCGGCCTCTTGGTCGTCTTTGCAGATAATACACTCACAGTTAAAGTTCAAATGCCCTTGTTTTGATGTTCCTCATAACCAACCATAGGAACCTGGCACCAGTATGTGATTTCGGTATCCGGTGGGTTGTCTCTGGTAGCACGGACGATCATCATATCACCGATGAAAACACATCTTGTGTTACTGTTGCAACTGTGGTTGACATAAGGTCTCCTTTCTGCTCCCTCCCTTCAGTCCGGGGTTTCATAAGATTTTCGTAAGGTGAGCGAGGATAACTGTTTAAAGATGTAACACGCTCCACCAAGAATCTGGCAGAAAAAAAACATTCTAACTCATCGATGTCTAGAATCTTATGGATGTAAATCTGTGATTCCCCGCGTGTCAACCACCGGTGCACCACTCAGATCCGACGTGTCAACGGCCTTGTATGAACCGTGATGCAAGCCAGCGATGACTGAGGCTAGAAAAGGGTTCCGGTACACCTTCTGGGCAGTCATCGTGAGAAGTTTTGTTTGGTCCCATGGGTTATAACCATAGTTTGCGTGTTTATCAGCAAGGAAACGTCTTGACTGTAACCTTCGTCTGTATCTGCAAAGGCATATATGTAAAGGCCTTTTTCGCACCAAAGTAGATTACCAGCATTGACTGCTTTGTTGTGAATAGCCCTCGTCCTCGAGGATCCGAACTTTTCACAGTCACGGGCCCAACATAGGTGGAATGATCCAAATGCGTTGGGAGAAGATTCTTCGGCTGCCTTTAAAGCTGCTGAAATCATATCTGCCTCTTGGCCCACTCCGAAAGTCGTTGAATAGCTCGCTTAAGTCCGCTCTGAGTTTTCTTGTTGTTGGCATATTCCAGACAAAGGGCTTTGAGAGCTGAGCTTCGCAGCATTCTCAATACCTCTGTAGCTGATCCAAATGCTTGGGCTCTGCGGTGAAAAAGTTTCTCATTTGACTTCTTCCCAGGGTTTCATGCAGCTTCAAATTGCTCAGTCTTCAGAAAGGGAAGTGAACGGTTAAGTCTGAATGTGAAAGCTTTTATACAGCTGAAGGAAAGGTGTTCAACATTTTGGTATAGTTATCTTGGCTTTAAGTTCTATATTTTATGTGAAATTATTCACAGGAGACTTACCACTGAATGACAGCGTGACATTGGGAGTTGTTGAAGTGTTCATTTCCTTCCAACTTCTATGATTCACAGCTGAGGTCATAATCGGCCTGTGGGCAATTATATTGGTAGAAAGGATATCAAATAGATTCATATCCTGTCCAGTTTTTGGTGTTCTCTTAAGTTCATAAAGTTAGTTACCCTGTTAATCACATTTATGGATTAACTCTCTCATAACACCAGCCCGCCTCGTTTAGAGAATTAGGTTGTTTGATATCCACGGAATCAATTCTGCATAAAAGTCACCTCCTCGAAGCACCACTCTCCATGGTACTCTGCTGCGCATGTTGAATATATATATGACGTTTTTTTCAGGGTTTTTATACATATAGATAAGTTCTGCATTTCGAAGATACTAACACTTCTTTCTTCAGAGTCGTCCTCTTTAAGGTGCTGTGAAAAATCTTTAGTGCTGGGTCAGTTTCTGTCCAGGTTAGAAAACTCAAACAATAACCTTTCTCTCTACGCTGCCAGTGAGATACCTCATTTCGTCGAGCACGGCAAAAGAAAAAGCAAGGGCTGATGACCGCGTATCAGGATGGTAGCTATGTCGTCGCATGAGAGTGAGAGTAGTAAGTTACTTCATATATTTTCTGTATGTCTTTATGGACTACGGCCACTGTTCGAGTGGTAGACATGGAGTTGATGAAACATACTGGGAAAAGTGTAGCGCGGTGGGCACAGATCACAAAATGGCTAATAGTTATTTTGCTTGGGAGTCTGTTCCGGGTAACTGACTAACTAACTAATTACATATTTAGGTGACTAGTTAACTTGATGCGCAACTCATCCCAGTCCAATTAGCGTTTGCCAGTGACATCTGTTGACCTTTGAGTCTTGACTCCTGTAGCATCCAACTGCGCTCGCTGTCTGCATGTTGCTCAGGTTCAGCAGAAATGGCAGGACTACAAAAGCCTTGAGCTGTTTGCTGCCAGAGGGTTTCAAACGAAATGCAAGGCCTCAACAGGCAGCGATTTTACTACGCCCGAGTTACCTGCTCTTTTCTCCAGATATATTCTTTTTACGCCGTCCTTCGTTTCTCGTCAAATGTGTAACTAGTAAACTAGTTATCAGTCAACTATCAGATTAGCTCTAACTCCTGCCCTGATCCAATGAATATCAATGAGGCTTCGTCCTGTCTGGTTGAGCAACTTCCCGTCGATTCAGAGAGGCAGAGTAGTAGCCCAGCATGTCCCAACGATGGCGAAGAAAAAGAATCTGTCTTCAAAAGTCTAGGAATACTGGATCGTTTCCTTGCGGTATGGATTTTCCTTGCCATGGCGATTGGCATCATTCTGGCGAACTTCGTTCCCAATGCTGGTCCTGCGTTGCAAGAAGGAACATTTGTCGGAGTCTCAGGGCCCATTGGTAGGCATCCTCTCTCCCCCCAATGCTTTATCTCCATGCTAATTTATATCCTCAATAGCTGTTGGTCTTCTCTTGATGATGTACCCTGTCCTCTGCAAGGTCCAGTATGAGACTCTGCATCGTCTTTTTAGAACCCGTCAGCTTTGGATCCAAATCGCATTTAGTATCCTTTTGAATTGGATTATTTCTCCCTTCTTCATGGTATGTCACTCATATCATATTGAACCAGAAACTGGACAGTGCTCTGATTTGGATGCACATAGCTGGCATTAGCCTGGGCTTTCTTACCCGATGAGCCAGAGCTGCGTCAGGGGCTAATCCTGGTAGGAATAGCACGATGCATCGCTATGGTAAGTTGGTTTGGGACACACTTGGATATCAATCCATCATTTCATGGTCCTCTAATGCATTTGCCTCATAGGTCTTAATTTGGACAGGCTTAGCAGGAGGGGATGGAGACTATTGTGCAATATTGGTGGCGATCAATTCACTTCTTCAAATGGTACTTTTTGCACCGCTGGGAGTTTTTTTCATCCAAGTTATCAGTGGAGACTCTGTCAGTTTCGAATACACGACGGCTGCCAAAAGTGTCGCGGTATTTCTTGGAATCCCCTTGGGTGCCGCTATTCTTACACGATTTACAGTTCGGGGGTTGGCCAGCGAGCGGTGGTATGATCAAGTATTTCTGAAGTGGATCGGTCCATGGTCTTTAATCGGCCTCTTGTTCACAATCCTGGTCCTGTTTGCCTCCCAAGGCCGCCAGGTGGTTCACCAAATTGTCTCCGTTCTTCGAGTTGCGGCGCCTCTCATTGTATACTTCATCGTTGTCTTTTTCGTTACTTTATTTATCTGCTACAGGCTAGGATTCGGCTACAAACTGGCAACAACTCAAAGTTTTACCGCTGCTAGCAATAACTTCGAGCTGGCTATTGCTGCTGCCATTGCGACATTCGGGGCGAATAGTGACCAAGCTCTTGCCGCTACTGTTGGACCACTAATTGAGGTTCCGGTCCTGCTTGGCCTTGTCTATGCCGTTAAGCTTGTGGCGAAACGCTTGGGATGGAAGGATTAGAAACATGGGAAACATTCAGGTGACTATGCTTCAACATGCTAATATACACTGGGATAAAGGAACGAAAGACGCGTAAGTATAGAAAGGTGCACTATATTCCAACATATATAGATCTCAATATCTCTTCAGCTTCATGAACGTTTTTCTCAAAGAGCTGAACCTTCATATATTAAGTATTGTTTTTATTAAAAGTGAGGCCGTAACCACCTCAATATGTTGTGGAAGTCTTCCTGATCTTGTGTATCTTTCCTCGGTCTGTAAGGTATAGCTGCTATGCGTAAATTTTCTCTCAATTTATATGCATAGACATAGATCTCACATGCTAATTCTACACTGCGCGGGCTATTATTTAGTTTCATTCATGATAACCCGGAGTTGCAGGTCAACATCACGATCACGGATGCAATCGATTACCCCCCAGAGGTCGAGGTAGAATGGAGTCTAATCACCAACCGTGTTCGGAGTGTTTGTTTTGCTCTACCGTAGACAGCAAATATATGAATATAAAATAGAAAATATAAGAAACATACGACAGCCGGGATTCGCTGGTGGTCACCCACCCAACTACTAACCGGCCGGCGAGTGGCTTAAGTACGGCTGAGCGGACGGGAAGCCCTGTTTTCCACTCCCTGTGGTCGTATGTGCTGGGTTACACCTCGAACCGGATTAAACCCGCGGTAATGACGAAAAACTAAATTGATTGGAAGCATCTAGAGAGCTGTTCTCGGTGCTGGAAATAATAGAGAAACCCCGGATTTATGGGGGTAGTTAACCCGCTAACTGGATATGCCATGAGCTAAGCCACAGTTCGTCCAGTTTATTGCGGGACCCTTTGGATCACCAGAGGGTTTGGAGAAATACACAGCAAGATATGTGTGCATATGCTTTTTCAGTTGCTTATGATGTATATGCGTATCTACACTTTAAAGTGATACAACGCATATATTTCTGGTCTTGTTATATGGAGGGTGCTCCGAGTGCTCTCGGCTCTCGGCTCGGGCCGCATCCCGACACTTGAAGTAAACTTAGTAAAAACCCCGATCTCCGGGAAGGACAGAGAACTTCAACACAAGAATATTTATCGGAACATGAATTCGAATAAAAAAGAAAACAAATTGATATACTTTCAGTTACTTTTTTTTCTTTTCTTTCTTTTTTTCTTTTTTTGCCCCGTCCGTTCAATATTTCCATGTGTGCAACGGCTTCAGGCCAAGGTTCTACCCATCAGCTTCGGAGTAGGTTTCTTCATAGGAAAGAGGACGCTTAATTCTGCGGAGCTGGAACTACCAGTTAACTAGCTACATACTAAATGTTACCGTAGGAATGGAACACTCATCAAGCAAAAAAAGGTCTACATGTTCGCGGGCGTCCAGAGGCATTTCGAATATCAGTGGTTTTGCTTTTTTTTTTTTTTTTTTTTTTTTGTTTGAAATGTTTTTTGCATCTTTTTTAAGAGAAAATTGAATCGCGTATTAAGGGGGCTGATGGTACTTCATCCAGATGATCAGGCTTACATCTTCATTAACAACTGATAATAACAACTCAAAATACTGTGCCGTCGCTTTTGATGAGAATTGGACTCGACTTTGTTGGGCGACGTTGCGCCGCAACTTCACGGCCTGATTTCCACGTTCCGGCTTCGAGCAGCTGCGCCATAGTTAAATGCACTCCGTCCATCCGAGATAGAATCATTCCGTACAGCCTGTCGATCAGCACCAATGTCATGGCCCTCCACTCAACAATGACATCATCCCCCGCTTCGAAAAGCGGCAGTTCGCTGCCGGACGCTTTCAGCCCCCTCTCAAGGGCCTCTTTCTTAAGAGACAATACCCCTAGGTCGACGAAGAGACCACCGTTGCGGTATTCGGCCAAGGCGGTCAGTGATTCCGTGTTGGTCCACTTCAGGCCTAGGATTCGCTGGAATGGAACCATAAGCGAGTAAGCGAGCCACTGTGTAAGCTTGTGGAAAGGCTGAATGCATTTTGGGCTGCTCTCAGTACTAGGATCTGGTTTTGCCATTTGTTGCTGCAAAGCATGTAAAGGCCATGCATCGCCAATAGGATGCCCATTAATTGAAGTTCGGTGTTTGGGCCAGATGGGAATGAGGAGAGTTTGGAGAACGTCCCAGAATACGAGAATATCGAGTTCCGACGACGCGCCAGCAGATTGCACCATATGATCTACAGACATTCTTAAACTGTGTCCTCCTCCATGGGGGAAAATGATAATTGGGTTATAGGTGGGGTGCACTTACCGACAAGATTGCCTGGGCGGCCTTGATCCCCA
The DNA here is from genome assembly GCF_000150705.2 of Paracoccidioides lutzii. NCBI lineage: Eukaryota > Fungi > Ascomycota > Eurotiomycetes > Onygenales > Ajellomycetaceae > Paracoccidioides > Paracoccidioides lutzii. The sequence continues at coordinate 1,078,817 of NW_015440955.1, read as the reverse complement.
AAGATATCATGATGGGAGAGTAAGGAATTTCCTAGTTCCCTCAGAAGAGCTGCACGGGAGTCAATCCCCAACATTGGGTTGCTTCCTGAAACTTGAAACCCTTCCGCCAGCGCATCGGAACTGAGCTGTTTCAGTCCCCTCCCTGACAACCATTTTCGAATTAGCATGTAAAACCTGTTAGATACGATCATCAGTAATTTACCGTCAACCAAAGGTGCTTTTCCATATTTCTCCGCTGTGAAAACCAGTGAGTTGAACATATGCAAGGAAGCAACCGCAATTCCTTCACTCCGTTCGTACGTCCGGCCTGTCCCTGGCTCAACATATCGCCACTCATCACCGGCCCCAGCATCCAGGAGCACAGAAACAAAAAACAAGTCAATTAGGCGCCTGGTAATTTCCACATTGTCGCAATTGTTTTTCTTCCAATCTTCCATCAGGTTTGCAATGCGAGGCACATTGCCTACCTCGAAATGCTGCCAACGGCCATGTGGGGGAATTGTGTCGAATTTGTCAGGGCCAAAATCCCGCTGGCGAAGATTGTCAGATTGCTCGCAATCTGTGTGTTTTGGACGGGAGCAGTCGATGAATGCTGAACATACTTTGATGACGGAACTGACGAAGTCCGCAACTTTCTCTAAGCGCTCTTCTTGCAAACTGAAATGGTTTAACTTCCCGGCCTGTGCTAAATCCTCTACAAGCTTTGCTCGTTCCCGAATAGCGCGGAGCGATAGGAGGTATTTGACTTCCGAATCCATTTTTGGCCTTATTATGTACGGTAATGAAATAATTTGGAACTTAAGGTAGCCATGTATTTAGTGAGGCGCGGGGGCTTGATATCTTTTCGCAAGGTGCATGGACATGTATCATGGATGGAACCCATGATCACATGATGCAACCAGCGCTTCCAAGTTCCAAGGTTTCGAAGGTTGGTTTGGCACCACCGAGGGTTTAAGGTATTATAATATCTTGTCGGGTTTCGGTCGGTGTAGAACAAAATGGAGTTGTTCGTTATTATATTTATCGAGACAGAAAACGGAGTAACATATTTGCCAAGGTCCACTCAATGTCCGCAACGCCCGTACCTCTTCCTCACACCTTTCTGGCCGATCAATCAAACTATCAATCAAGGTGCACTACTGGCCAATATGATGTCAGAGGTTTTGGTGAGGACCCTGACACCAAGTCTGGTGGTATCTTAACTGTAATCTCTGCATCAAGAATTTTTATTTGTTGTTTTAGGAATCAAGATTATACCTGAAATTCTGTAAGAGTCTGATTCTTCTGGCAAGATACCCATGCATGTATGCCCCTAATCTGGAGCAACAACACAGGTACAGGTAGCTCTGTGATACAATAGGGAAGATCAGGCCTTCCTGAAATTTTGCCAGAGGTTAAATTACCTGTCAAAGTTCCCAAGTTTACAAAAACGAGTTGGCGGATAGCCAATATATATCAATCATCGAAGAACATAAATGGACGCGCCACCTGGATAGTCTTTTTCCCCGCAAGCTTGTCATCAGGCCGCCTACTGCCTATCCGGGCGGTATGGATACGGGGGGAGTATTATTTCCCAACAATCTGATTGTGAATTCCAGCCTAAGATCCCCATTGGGGGCTCGAAATGACCTGGGCAGTTCGTGCTCAGACCGCGAACGGATAGCAATAGTACAACGGATCAGAAATAAAGTCAGGTGGATGAATCTGGATAAGAACCAGCAGTCAGTATCCTGTGTTTAATCTTGTTTTGTCGTTCATGAGTAGGTGGGAGAGAGGGCGGATACTAAAAGGTAAATTTACCCCAATGCCAACCCAAAGCTGAGCCCAATACCAGCAAACATGCGGGTTCTCTTTGAAATCTCGCCACAGCGGGGACCAGGTTGGCAAGGTTTAGAATTTAACAGCAGGCCTTGAATGTCGATGACGAAGGAGTAACCGCTCACAAAGGCATCGATTGCAAGGTTGAGAAAGAGCCACATTGGGCGCTGACGAAAATAGATGTAGGCTAGGTTGAGGAAGCTAAGGAAAGCCGCGGCAACGCTCTAGATAGGGGTTGTTCCAGTGGACATGAGCTCTTCCGATCCGTACACTGTTTCTCAACGAATGCGGAGGAAAAGGGCATTCTTACCAGTTCAATCATCATAACGCAACCGTCTTCTACTCTCCAGTCCAACTTATATTGGGAAGAGGGATACTGATTAATTATTACCGCGGCGAACAGGAAGGTAAAGGTTAGGACCGAGATGATGATGGACAGCCAGGTGAGGTAAAAAGTTCCACAGAAGGGCCTTCCCGGGGTCTGCCTGTAAGAAATAACATCATTTTGTTCGTTTGCAGTTGAAGCTCCGGCGGACGCGTCAATGAGAAGGGGAGTTGTCTCGGATCTATCTGTCATCTTGGATCGGGAATAAAGTCAATTCAGAAGCTTGGTTGGTTAGGTCTGTGAGTCTTTTTGTTTAAAATTCCCCTGAGATCCCCATTAACCAATGCTTTTGAATCTTTAAATGGGAAAGTCACATGCAGATTTCGTTTAAGAGGCAGATGCATTGAAGATGGCATTTCCAACTCAATAGGTTAAGGAGAAGGTAAATGTGTGCGGAAGGTTGACTGGCAGAGAGTAACAGGACGGGTACATATATAGTCGCTGCCTGTTTGTTGCGTCCATTTAATGATAGATAGGTTGTTTATTTATAGCTCTAGCCGTGTGTCAGCGGTAGTCATGTTTTGTGTCAAGTTCTTTAATTATTAGTTATTATTTAGTGGATGGCTGTCATGCCACAACGGTCAGCTCTTAAAATGGGTTGGACGGGAATTGATCAACAAAAAAACTTCGGAGAGATTTTCAACCAAGTTGTAGTAATCGTAAAAATATCACTCACCAGAGCGGCCCATTTTACGGTTGAGTCTTACACTGGGAAATTCGTTTATTATTCTGACTGAGATAAGGAAAAAACCACCCAAAAAAACAAAAAAAAAAAAAAAAAAAAAAAAAAAAGTGTACCCATAACCTTCTAACATAAGCTGCTGGAGAAGCCCTAGTGCTGTACAAGACGTGATCTTCACACATCCCAAGAATCTCCAGTTTCGTGGATGATGGGGTACATAACAAGCATTCACCGTAAAGCGTAGGTAGCTGCATTCAAAGTAGCAGTAAGCATCAAACCGATCAGTTAAGGTCGAATAATCAAGAAGACCACAGTGCTGGGTGGGACGGGTAAGTCAATATTGTGACGTATATTGAGCCAGAAAAGTGAGCGACAACGAATTTTTGCCAGCCCGCCAACGTAGTGATAAGTAAAGGCCGAGACGTAGGTATTCGCGACGTAGCTACACTTATACCCACACTTGGAAAGGTTGAGAAGGGCGAACGGAAAAGCCGGAATGTTGGAAGTTCAGCTTTTCTGTTTTGCGGTGTTAGCTCGAGGTATATAGAGGGACATGCATCTTGAGAAAGTCCGAGACATGGCTTTTGCGTTCTCCAAGTCTGCATGCTGCATTTCCTTTTCCTAAGATAAAGACTGAAGTATCCAGCATAGAAGGAGCCTTCATTCTTTTGGCAATTCGCCGAGGTGACCGCAGTGGGAGAAATTGTCCGGCAAACTCCGCTGGTGATAACCTCCCCACATCAAGTCTGCTGATGACGGGACGATATGTAGCCATTTGCGATGCCTCTGTTTAATGTGAACTTTGAATAGTCCAAATCCTAAATATCTGGATGGCATTTATGAAACTTGATCTCAGGTATGTTCGTGGTATATTGGTTGAGCTGTGTGGTTTAGTTATAGGCAAAATAGGACGTCGGCTCACTTCAACCAGAAAGACAAGATGTTGCCTCCAGCAATACTGGGAGATCTACCTTTCCAAATATTCAGGTCTCCGGTGAAACGAAATTGAATTAAAAAACGTATTCATCCCATCCTTACTCTGGATGCTGTTGTTGGCAAGGGACCAACTCAGCCATTGGGAAGATAAAAAGGGGGATCACATGACTAGGTGTCAAACAAGGCTTATCTAATCAGTGGAAACACCAACATCCGATTCAAATCTGTCCAATCCTTGAATGTTCGAACCCTTGCAATAGCGAATGAATATAACCGGGGATTCAAAGCCACCAGTCTCATTAACAGAATCAGCACTAGGTAATTACATAACTAACTTGCATCTGCTAACTAGAATTAACTTAACTAACTAATTAACTTAGTAGAACGCTAACGTTGCTTGCTGGGGGCTGACTAACTAACTATCATCATGAATGATATCCCCTCATAGCCCGCGGGTTTTTCCGTTGGATGTGAGACAGCCTGCCAGACTGCGCTAGACCTAGTTCTGGTCCGCGAATGCTGGGAAGAGAAAACATCTTAACTAGTTAGTTAATTTGGGCCGGGTGTCGTAAAAATTGAAATCCGCGATGAGTCTTAGCAATCCGCCGCATTCCGCCAGCGGGAGCTCGATGTCAGATGCCGCTTCGACAAGATCCACCTTTGCTGGCGGTTTGAATAACAACGGAAATCAACCCGGCAATAACAGCAGCAGCCAGCATCACCAAACCCGAAATCTAAAGAGGAGTGTTCAGGCAGCTTTTGACGGTAATTAAGTTCACTATATTTTAATTCATTTTCTTTGGTTGGCCTCCAGAGCGCGCTTATTGCCTCTCCTCTTTAGTCTCCACTTTCCATCCATGCCATTTTGTCTTCGTTGGCTCGGTTGCGCAGACATAACCATGGCTTTTCAGCGGAATCAGCCCCGCCCCAGCTCTTTGGTTTACCGTTTTAGCTGAAACTTAATGAATTTTCCTTCCGCTGTAACGCAGCTGGGAAAATCAATGCTGCATTCTACATTTGGTCATCAAAATATACATTCGCACACATTTTATCCTGTCCCCCTTTACGTATCGTCCACCCTGCGTATTATTGAACTGCTTTCTCAATTTTGATGTGGATTCCGATAACTACCAAATTATACTTGCTTTCAGCACTATTAATCTTACCTTGAATCATGTCAAAACGTCGCATTCACGAGTTGAACTCGTTGAGAGTGAGCCTTCTTCGAGGTAATTCCCTAACTCCGAACCGAGCCTGGGTTTATTTACCCTTCCACTTGACCTTGGTTTTGACCTTGGTTTCAAGTTTATCTTTTTTTAACTTCGCAAAATGTGTCCTTTCGGATGCTGGGGCTGGGTGAAGCTATCAACCTCCTTCGATCCACTATCTCGCTTTAAGCCCCCGCCCTTTATATACTTTTTCAACCCTTCAAAGCTGCACCGCAGAATTTCCCCTTTTTTGATATCAAATTGCTTTAACGCTTGGATTTCTATCTTTCTTTCCCTTTTCTCTGCACACACATACCATCATTATCTGTAACTGACTAGGATTACTTTTGTAGATACGCTGGAACTGAAAAAGTCTCCTGGATGCGGATACACCAGCAAAGTTCATATTCGAGAGAAATATCATATTGTCGGATTTATTAGTAGTGGTACCTATGGCCGAGTCTACAAGGCAATCGGCAGAAATAGCCAGAAGCGCGAGTTTGCCATTAAAAAGTTTGTGGTAATAAGCCTTCCACAATTTATATCTGCGGAAACTGACAACCACAGATTTAAACCCGACAAGGAAGGGGAAGTAATTCAATACACAGGTCTGTCCCAGTCAGCGATTCGAGAAATCGCGTTATGTTCTGAGTTGTCACATGCAAATGTTGTCCAATTGGAAGAAATAATTCTCGAGGAAAAGTGCATCTTCATGGTTTTTGAGTATACCGAACACGACCTTCTGCAGATTATTCACCACCACACCCAGCCTCCACGACATGCCATTCCCGCTCCAATGGTAAAGTCCATTTTATTCCAGCTTCTGAACGGCCTTCTCTATCTCCACAGCAACTGGGTTTTACATAGAGATCTCAAACCTGCCAATATTCTAGTCACATCGACTGGTGCTGTTCGAATTGGTGATCTCGGCCTCGCCCGTCTATTTTACAAGCCTCTGAATTCGCTTTTCTCAGGTGACAAAGTGGTGGTAACCATTTGGTATCGCGCCCCCGAATTACTACTTGGGAGTCGACATTATACACCTGCCATTGATATCTGGGCAGTTGGCTGTATATTTGCTGAATTGCTTTCGCTCCGTCCAATATTCAAAGGCGAAGAAGCCAAAATGGATGCCAAAAAGACAGTGCCGTTCCAACGGAACCAAATGCTTAAAATTATCGAGATTTTGGGCGTACCGAAAAAGGATACTTGGCCCGGGCTTACATCCATGCCGGAATATGCACAGCTTCAGTCACTGGCCTTGACACGTGGCGGCAACCAACTGAACAAAACGTCTAACTTAGACGCCTGGTACCACACCTGTATCAAGTCAGCCGGATATCTGTCATCACCGTCAGGCTCTCCCGGTCGAGAAGGATTTGATCTTCTCTCCCGCCTTTTGGAATACGATCCGGCAAAGAGGCTAACGGCCAAAGAGGCACTGGAACACCCATATTTCTCGACTGGTAGTCCTGTAGCAGCAAACTGCTTTGAAGGTTTTGAAGGGAAGTATCCTAATCGGCGAGTTAGCCAGGATGACAATGATATTCGAACGAGTAGCTTACCAGGCACAAAAAGGAGTGGGCAACCTGATGATACAAGAGCGGCAAAACGAAATAAGGAAGGATAAACGCTGGCCGGAACAGTCGTTATTACGGGGTTTGGAGCAGTTATTAGGTGCAATTTTTATGGCTGGGCGGAGTTAGCAGAATATATCTGTGTGTGCTTTTGTTTGATGGCATCTAATTTCCATTCTTGTATCTTCTGCTATATACTGTTTTACCTTGCCTTATATTCATGTCCCTTGTTCTACTTGTAATACAAACGCTTTTGATGTATATTGCAGCTTATTGCATCATTACCTGGGCTCTGCGGGCATAGGAGACCGAAGTATGGCTCATCGTCACAAAATTCCAGTATAAACATTATTTCTTGGGGAATATTTAGCGAGTCGAAAATTCAATTAAAGTATATCAGCAGTGTAATTGGATAATAGAAATTCCTAGATCCAACCTCTCAAGGCACCTTGGTACCTATGTCTCATGTCATTGAGAATCATAGATAACGATTTTTCGGATCGCAGTCAGCCGCTTTCTAAATGATATATGGCCCAGGGTCGCCCGTAGCAACCAACAACATTCATTTGGCATTTCGTGGCTTTGAAGATTCCAATTCTGCAAAATGCTGGAAACAAGGATGAATAGCGGAGATTACGTCTAATCGAGCATGTTTCAGCCTTGATTTCGTCATATAAGTGAGCGATCGATCTCTCCCTCACGACGTAGATATATTAAACGCGTTAAGCGCGGGAACTAAACCCGATCTGCATGGCCTTTTTTATTTACGGTACCGAGTGAAACTCAAAACATCACACATACCCCCTTTGTTTTCTTCTCTGTCGCAAAACAAAGTCCAAGATCGTCAGGACTCCTATTGCCTCGGGACTAAAATCCATCCTCCAGCAATGCCACAAACCGCCACAGAGGGGCTCTGGAGGTGACGCATCGTATGTGGCTGGGAATTTAGTTAGTTAGTTCATAGCCGAGCTCCACCCAGCAAACGAGGGGTTGGTGTGGGATGAATGGAATGAATGGAAAGTATGGACCTGAAGAGAATGAATTTGGTGCGCGTTTTAACAAAAAAATTTTATAAATCGGAGCCGATACTGGCTCTTAAGATGAACAGACATAATGTTGTACGTACATTGTCCCCAGCGGACTATGATGTAACTAACCACCTTGTAATGAAACATCGCAAGTCCCCACAGCTAGTAGTTACGCCAAACCTTCTGACGTGGAATGTACCGGCCCATCTTAAAGCCGCCACAACCTCCAAACTATTAAAGTCTCTGCATGATTTGCAAATCCTACTGCTGAGCGACAATTCAATATCTGCTCTACCCTAATTCCCTGCTTTTCTGTTCTTCGTCACAAAAACCCATAGATCTCCTTCGGCAACGAGACATCCCTCAGGAACCAACAAAAGAGAAAAGTTCTGCACCAGTTTTCTCTATCTACCAACCTCCTTAGTTCCTCCATCCTCCAAAGTTAAAAACCCACAACAAAAACATCCCATCAACAATCCAATTCAATCAAATAAACATTACAGAAGTCCTATCCGAACTAGCCTCGATTTCCCTCATCAGCATCTACGATATAACGCGAAGCTTTCCACGCCTCTCTCTCTGCCCAAACCTGGGCCGAAATACCAGCATCTCCCTGCAACCACCCACCTTGATATCGGAGGTAGATCAGAACCATGCCCTTCTTCTACTCGAAACGTATCGGGGGTCGACACGTTTCCACCGGTGTTACCGTTGACCGCCACGGCGTGCACAGAGCGCCATGGAGCGTCAGAATCGGACGTTTCATGTGTTTTAGATGAACGCATTGCACACTTTTGCTTTTTGATTTGGATTTGGATTTGGGGGTGGTGGTTGGATGGTTTGAAGTGGTTATGACGCTGGTTGATGTGAGGGTGTGACGGTTATGATATGATATGGAGATGATAACCCATTGAGCTGGATGGGCGCAGTGTTGTGTTTTTGAAATATATTTCTTTAAATGAGGCATGGTGTTTTATGAACGCTGCTATTTATTGTGCGGGGGCTGTGTTCATTTTTTCGGTATCGTTTCCTGCTTGTTTTTCGGGGGCGGTGGGTTGAGAGTGTTTAAAGGGCTCGAATCAGTAGTTTCACCTTTTTTCTGCGAGTTTGTGATGTCCCACACTTCAACTTACTATCAAATAGGGAACGCGGATTACCCTTTTAGATCTTAAAGGTAGTTCCTATATTTGATAGATGTCTCAAAGGAGGGATATATGACCCGGAGGCTGTTCAAACTAGATCACAAACAAATAAAGAGACACAATAAAAATTAATGGAAATAAACTAAACCAAAGTTGAACATCCCTTGAGAAACTTGTCCATGAATCATTATTCCCATTCATTTTGTTGTACAATATTATGGAAGTATTACACGCTCAGAACCAGACGATGAAAAATTAGGGATTAGAAGAACAAGGTATCAGTTGTCATCAATAACCTGTCTCAGACAGATTAGCATAATTTATACGAACTCCTCATGGAACGGGAAACTCACCACTCTGCTCCCTCCGACCGTCACCAGCATCACCGCCACTTCCACCGTCCTTACGCGATCCAGGCCCAGACCCAGACGCCTCCACCGCCACCCCAGCCTCCCTAATCCCCTGATCATCACCTCTCAACTTCTCAAAATAAGCCTTAATATCCTCAGCCCCAACAGGCTGACCACTCTCCGCAAATGGCTTCAAGAACTCTTTCACCTTGTCCTTTAAATGGTTGTACACCATCACCCCCTCAATTGCACGTACACGGTCTATGTTACTTAACGCCGCCTCTCCGCGATCCAGAAGGCTCCCTGTATGATGGCTGCCAGCGCCGTTGGGGTTGTCCCCATCTTTGGAAAGCGGGGGCTCGTATGTGTCCTCCTCCTCGCGGAGTTGGGGGTGTGGGATCAGATTGGGGAAACAGGATGGGCAGCGGCAGAGGTAGTCGCGGAAATCTTCTTTGAGGAAAAGGGAAAACGTGCCAGAGGGCCAACTGGCTGGGAGGGTCTCGTGCTTGGGCTTTGAGGACTTGGTAGATTTCAACTCAGGGTCTGTCGGGACCTCTGTTGACGTTTCCTCCTTGGATCGCTTGGCGTCAGGCTCATCGTTTGAATTATCTTCAGGTTTTCGTTTCCTAGAATTGGTTGTTGGTGTATCGTCCTTGGGTTCCTCAGTAACTTCTGCCGTGACATTTTCATTCGTGGCATTTGACGCAGGCGCATCCCTTTTGTAAACGCAGGCAAGAATCCAGGAGTCCCAGCGTATCGCTTTAGCCAAGGATTAGAATCTAGGCACTTGTAGCAAATAAAAGCGTCGAAATCATCCTCGTCAGGGAACTGTGGAGGTAAGGGTGGTTCGTCGTCTGCTTCTTCATTGGGAAGGGCAAAATCAGCTGTTTTGGCATCTCCGTTCTGCCCATCCTTGTCCTTTGTTTCGGCGTTGAGAATGACTCTCTTATTCACACGCGTGTCGCCAATTACGCGGAGGTCTACGAGACGCTCTCGATGATGACGATCATCTACGCGAGCATCTAGTTCCATAGTCCCCATGCCCGAAGCCATTCATACTAGCGCTGAGGCCCATAAAGAGGTATATGCTTACTCTGACGCTGTTTGGGAGTCTGTTGAGACGAAGCTCTCTCTGCGCTGTCTGGTGGTCGCTTCAGTCTGCTGTGGCATCCCGTTTTGTGGTGTCTGAGATGTGGGCTCATCCATTTCCAACGTGGCTAAGAATACTGGATCTACTTGAAAGAGTATACTAATTTAAGATAAGCAAGACAATGCCCTGACATAACCATCAAGTTGCTAGGGATAGAGTATAGAGATAGAAAAAATGATGTTGCGCGAGAGCGGCTCGGGGGAAAAATGTTTGCTTTGTTTGCATCGGGCGTGCATCGGCGAACTACGACTACGCGCTTTTCCTATTTGGGCCTTAAGTGGCACGCGTCAACCTCGCGTTAATTTTCCGCGTGGTGCTCTTTCTTCTTCTGGACGCGAGTTTCTTCCCTGCTTAATTAAGCCCTTTCCCTCTTTTTTGTCTTCGCCAACAACAACATTCTTCAACGACACACCGTCGTTTATCTGTGGATGACCCACCTCTGAATATAGCTATACATTCAGATCGGAATATACGGGTTAAGAATCCCAAAAGGCTTCCTTAGTACGGCCAAAAGATAGTCAAAATGAGGTATTGATTATTCCCTGGAGCGTTTCCTGGAGGTTCTAGTTAACAATGTCTGTTATGTACAGTTCCCCTCTACACCCAAGCAGTTCAGCTGCAAATCGCGGTTTAGGGAAGCTTACTAGGCGAAAGCGATCTCGTGAGCCAGATGATGATAATTCTTCAGCTCTCCCTCCTTCCAGTCGTAAGTTCGCGCGACCCTGTGTGTTAATACGGCGCAAAAGAAACATATGCTAACCAACGAGTAGCGCCGCCTTCCTCCCCCCCAATGCTGCCTCTCGAAGATGACGATGCGGAAAACGATTTGGACGAAGAGGCCGATTTCATTGGCGATATCGACGATGCTGATGAGATGGCAGAAGAAGAAGACGGCATTGACCTTTTCGCTGACACTTTTGAGCGCGACTACAGACCGCGCGGCCCTGAGGCATACGAAGGAGATGATATCGATGATACGGGAGAACACGAAGAGCTGGATTTGGCCACTAGACGTCAACTTGAAGCCAGACTCAACAGACGTGATAGAGAACTTGCTCGAAGACGACGCATGCCCGCAGCATTTTTGCAGGATGATGAAGACGATGGGAATGTCGACCTTACAAAACAGCCTCGTAGACGACGGCATCACTACGACGAGGATGCTGACGAGATGGACATGGATATTATGGATGAAGAGATGACCCTCGAAGCCTTGGCGGAAATTAAAGCTGCCAACGTTACCGAATGGGTTGCCCAACCGTCTGTCCATCGATCCATATATCGCGAATTTAAGTCTTTCTTAACCGAATTTACGGACAAGGACGGTACTTCGGTTTATGGAACGCTTATTCGAAACTTGGGAGAAATAAATTCTGAATCTCTCGAGGTTTCGTATGCCCATTTGAGTGATTCGAAGGCCATTGTAGCTTATTTCCTGGCCAATGCCCCCGCAGAGGTTTTGAAGATTTTCGATCAGGCGGCAATGGAGGTAACCCTACTCCATTATCCCGACTACCATCGCATTCATAACGACATTCACGTTCGTATCACCAATCTTCCAGTTATGTACACTCTTCGACAACTACGCCAAAGTCATCTTAACTGTCTGGTTCGTGTCAGCGGAGTTGTAACCAGGCGAACTGGTGTTTACCCCCAATTGAAATACGTCATGTTCAATTGTACCAAATGCGGTATTACATTGGGACCGTTCCAGCAAGAATCAAACGCTGAGATCAAAATCTCTTTCTGCCAGAACTGCCAGAGTCGTGGCCCTTTCACTCTTAACTCTGAAAAGACTGAATACCGCAACTATCAGAAAATGACCCTTCAGGAATCCCCCGGAACAGTCCCCGCTGGACGACTTCCACGACACAGAGAGGTTATTCTTCTGGCAGATCTCATTGACTCTGCAAAACCAGGGGATGAAGTGGAAATTACTGGAATCTATCGCAATCACTACGACGGCCAGTTAAACAACAAGAACGGCTTCCCAGTGTTTGCAACGATCTTGGAGGCTAATCACCTAGTGAAATCCCACGACCAACTCGCTGGTTTCCACTTGACTGAGGAGGACGAGCGGAAGATTCGAGCGTTATCGAGAGACCCTCAGATCGTGGACAGGATTGTACGATCCATAGCTCCAAGCATTTATGGCCATGAAGACATCAAAACTGCTGTAGCACTCTCTCTTTTTGGTGGGGTGAGTAAGGTGGCCCAAGGAAAGATGTCCATCCGTGGTGATATCAACGTACTCCTCCTTGGCGATCCAGGTACAGCCAAGTCCCAAGTATTAAAATACGTTGAGAAGACCGCCCACAGAGCTGTTTTTGCTACCGGTCAAGGTGCCAGTGCCGTCGGTCTCACAGCTAGTGTTCGCCGTGACCCATTGACAAGCGAATGGACGCTTGAAGGTGGAGCGCTCGTGCTCGCTGACCGGGGTACATGTCTTATCGACGAGTTTGACAAAATGAATGACCAGGACCGCACGTCCATCCATGAAGCCATGGAACAACAAACAATTTCAATATCCAAGGCGGGCATTGTCACAACACTCCAAGCACGTTGTGCTATTGTCGCTGCAGCCAACCCTATTGGAGGCAGATATAACGGCACCATTCCATTTTCCCACAACGTCGAGTTGACAGAGCCTATTCTTTCGCGTTTCGATATTCTCTGTGTCGTTCGAGACACAGTTAGCCCAGAAGAAGATGAACTATTGGCGAAATTCGTCGTTGACTCACATTCCAAAGCCAACCCTCCTAGACCGCAGACCGATGAGTATGGAAACCCCGTTCCACGTGAAACCTCTGGGGATGACGAGGATGAAGAAATGGGCGAGTCTCATCCCGTGAATGGAGAGTCCGGGGGAGCAGAGCAGATTCCCCAAGAGCTTCTCCGGAAATATATTCTGTATGCCAGAGAACGGTGTCGCCCAAAACTATATCAGATCGACCAAGACAAAGTTGCCCGACTCTTTGCAGACATGAGAAGAGAAAGCTTAGCCACGGGGGCATATCCAATTACCGTATGTGGCTCCTTTGTTGAACGTTGGAATCTAATGCATATGCACCTATCTCGATATGATCTCGAAATAAATACTCCACTAACTCCAATCTCCACCAGGTCCGTCATCTCGAAGCCATCATGCGTATTGCTGAAGCATTCTGCAAAATGCGATTGTCGGATTACTGCACCGCTCAAGACATCGACAGAGCGATTGCTGTGACGGTTGACTCGTTCATCAGCAGTCAGAAAGTTAGCTGTAAGAAGGCTCTTTCGCGAGCGTTCGCTAAGTATGTCTTCCCCTTCCCAATTATGTCGTTAACTTGTTGTATTGTCCGGTCTTGTGTGCTAACGCTTTGCTCTTTAGATACACGCTGGCTAGACCCGGCACACAGAAACGGCGGGGACCAACTGTTGGCGCTAATTCTGGGCTATCATCAGGCCAGCGCAATGGCATGGATCGGAGGGGACTGTGAACCAAGCTTATGAAGCTATTTCGTCGTGAATGTTTCATTGCATGGGTCTGTTGGGTTTACTTTCTCATTTACAATTCATTTCCTTTTTATTTTCCCTTGCAGAACTGTGTTTGTGCATACCATTTTCATTGCTGGAGTTAATGGATGGGGATAGAAATGATCATGATGGGATATTTTACTGTTGAGTTTCTTTCGCAAGATGGATACGTGATAATGCATCTGTAGTCTGCCTGACTCTGATTCCCTGAACGCATCCTGCAGTACAATCATGGATATATATCTTGGTCATTCAGAGCTATCTACTCCACATACACTGTGCAACCATGCCAGCAAGCACGCGGACGACCCGTAGCTGCCAGATAACAAGCAAGCGGCCGCTATTTCCCCGTTGTGACAGGACATAGGGAAGATAAACGCCAAGCCGCGCGGTAGTGAAACAGCCAATCGGACCCCCAGTCAAAGCAATGTGGCGCAAAGCCCAGGCGTTGGGTATTTCTTCCCCATTCGGCGATCCCATGAAAAAATTCCTTTTGTTGCTCTTGAAAAACTTGATTGCCGAGACGCCGGCCTGCTTACCAATCGTTAAGGGAATCGCATTCATTATGGATGGCCCCAGACTGCCTGGCTTGCTTATGATATCGGTTCATCTAGAACACAACCCCCACTAACACGTCGAACCAGTGGAAGGAGATTGAAACCACTTTGCTCCCGCAGCTCGGAGCGCATATGGACGCCAGGTGCTTGGAATCATGTCTTCCAAGGATTTTAGGTGGGATGCTGGTTTTGGAATTCCGACGACAGGACAGTTTTTAACTGGCTAGTCCACGGACTAGCAGACAGCTTGGCTCAATTTTTCCATCTTATTTCTAATGATGAGTTTCGTCTATTGTAAAGAAGAATTATCTTGACCGTTTCATGTCTTGTCGATAATCTAGCGGCGCATTTTCCTATATAAATGTTCATATGTTTCTATGATTTTTGCTGTTGGTAGTAGGGGGTCGTATCTTGCAGACACATACTTTATAATAATATAAAACATATCTCATCCTGCAACAGCAAAGCAGGTATCGCACTTCGCTTGGCGATGTTCGTAACATCTTATTTCTATTCATCATGACCGCTCTAGATACCCATCCACGCGCTCCTCGTGAATACTCGACAGCCAGTGAGTCTGAAAGAAAGCGATTGCGCTCGAAGTTTTGGGGTAGGCAAAATGCCTCCAATCCACAGGCCATCCGCGCCAATAATATCGAAGGCGCTGAAGATGTAGAAGATACCGTTGAAACATCTGTTTGCGATGGGCGTCAGCCAGCACTGCCTCCTGTGGAGACTCTATCAGAGAGCGATATTGAGCGGTTGGGAAGGGAGCGCCCAGTTATTTTTCGAAATACGTGGACTGAGATTGCATTTGTGTTCTCGATAGTTATGTCGCAGGTGCTTGCGGTGCGTTTTAATCTCCTCCTCCTACTCCTCCCCCCCCCCCAACCTTTTTGTGAGCCTTTAGACGGATGGATTTGTTTTGTCTCCATTCATGATGTGCATGTGCTGATGTAACATCATCTCCGCGTTCCCGTGTTTTAGGAGTATTTCATATCTGGCATCAACGTCGTGTTACCAACGCTGGTGGATAAATTGGATATCCCTGAGGCCTCCGCCGTATGGCCTGCAAGCGCCTTTTCCCTTGTGGTAGCCGCGACATTGCTGATCTTTGGTCGGATTTCCGATATGATTGGCGGCTATCCAGTGTATGTCTTTGGCATGACATGGCTGTTCATCTGGTCCGTAGTGGCTGGGTTCTCTCAAAACCGGTTGATGATGATCTTTTGCCGGACGCTGCAAGGCATCGGTCCCGCTGCATTCCTTCCGTCGAGCATGATGCTTCTTGCGAAAGTCTATAGACCGGGACCAAGAAAAAATATGATATTTGCCATCTATGGGACCTGTGCTGTTATTGGATTTTTCATTGGCATCTTCTGCTCGGGGGTCTCAGCGGAATTCCTGTCGTGGGAATGGTATTTCTGGATTGGTGCAATTCTCGCAGCTGTTACCGCCGTGTCTTCGTTTTTGACCATCCCATCCGATACTGCTGAGGCGCGGAAACAGGGGGTTAAAATGGACTATATGGGTGCATCCCTTATCGTTCCAGGGCTGACATTGAGTATTTTTGCAATTACGGATAGCGCGCATGCCCCTGACGGGTGGAGGACCCATTATGTGTACATCTGTTTCATAATCGGCTGTATACTTCTGGGGCTCGCCGTATATGTCGAGGGTTGGGTTGCTGAGTCCCCGTTGTTACCGTTTGAGATTTTCGATGTCCCTTACATGAAGCCACTGGTTGTTGCGCTCTTATTTTTCTATGGTTGTTTAGGGGTTTTCCTCCTTTACGGAACCCTGTAGTATGTGATCCCCGGCCCCAAACTTCGCTCCGTAACTCTTAACCCTCTTCTCTGTTCCCGTATCTAACAGATTTTCATTTAGCATGGTGCATATCATGAGGGCATCGCCAATGCAGGTAGTTGCGTGGTGTGCACCTATGGTCATTGGCGGCTTCATCTTTCCCATCCTCTGCGCATTATTCCTCCACCTCGTCTCAGGAACAATTCTTCTTGTAATTTCCGGTATTGGATGGCTTGGTACCGGTCTGCTGTTCGCCCTCATGCCGGAGGGAGCCTCATATTGGACCTTTGCCTTCCCTGCCATGATCGGTGCCACGCTGGGCATCGACATCACCTTCAACATAACGAATATATTCATCACGACTAGCCAACCCAGCAAGCGACAGGGCTTAGCTGGTGCTGTTATTAACTCCGTTCTGCATTTGAGTATTGCTGTTCTCCTCGGGTTCTCGGACATAGCGCAGGTCCACACGGCATATCTGGGCAGGCTGAAGAGCTACAGGGTTGTGTTTTGGTTTGAGGTTGCATGTGCAGCTGTTTCCCTGTTGGTTATGATTTTTTTCGTGAGGGTCAATGCGGCCAAGTGCGAGATGACGGCAGACGAACGAGAGCGGTTGGAGGAGATGGAGCAGTCGGTTGTGCAGGGATCTCAAACTCAGCTGGAAAAATAGTTACTATCATGGAGGATGGAGGATGGATAGAGTGGTCACGTATACAATGACTTACGCTTCTGAATAAAAGGGAACTGGGTATGTATATGGCAATACCAATTAGAGGGTAGATCTCTTCCGATATTTGGCTACATCAATTCAGCGTTGCTTGCTTGGATTTTTTGATTTTCTTGCACTGTGGAAATGGAAATAGAAAGTTAGGAAATTTCAATACCTGAACTAATACTGATGGTAATATAATATTTTGTACAGTTTGATTTGAGCTAGTTCTTTGTAGAGCAGAAAAAATATTGCGCTTGATGGTGACAGTGTTAGAAGAAGGGTTGATGCCGTGGGTGAGAGAGAAGTTTAACTCACATAGACGAAATGAGGAATATTGCTGGAAAGAATAATATTTGGAAACACCACTATTGCAGTACACGTAATTGCAATTTGAAAAAGAGAATATGTTGTTCTCGGACTGAAACACATATTCTGATAATGTAGATGTAACTCCCGCAGTCATGATTTTGAATAACAGGATATAATGGAAACACATATTAACCGTTGGTCTGCACCTTACCATCATGCATATCAACATCTGAACATAAATGCAAGCGGTGGATTTTGACACTAAAGAAAACCTCGAGTTTTGATATACCCATCTATTGCTTGTTTATATTTTCAACCACAGTCCACATCCGTCGTGAACCCACTTTCCCTTCAATTTCGATCCAATTCTAGAAACTAGATTGTCCCTCAGTGCTTCAAGCTGGAAGTCAAATGATCGGAACTCAACAAGTTTTCCCTGTACGCCAAGATATCTGACCGAATGTGAGATTAGCGAGTAACTTGTATCCAGCTCCATCCATGGGTCGTTAGGATCCAGCGTTCCTGTTCGTTGTTCCTCCTCGAAAATTGTGCTAGTTGGTTCCGGTGCAAGCTGGAAGCTTAAGTGGCGAAGGTTGGACATGTTACGGATCACCTTTAAAACTAAGTTGGTGTGATTGTAGAAAGGGAAAACAGCAGTGTAATGGAACGAAGTTAGGCGGGAAATAGCTCCGACAGGATAAGGTAGATCCTTGGATTGGAGAGGATCAACAGCACCCCAGTGTTCCATAAGCGAAGGGACGCGAAGGAGATAGTATTCGTAGTTGCTATACGCTTTTAACGAAGAGCCCTCGTTGAACAGAATTTCCGACCATGGCCTAACGCTAAAGAAGGTATCATCCGCCTCTGGTGTTTCAAAATCAAGCAGCCTCTGAGCCGGTTGGTGAAATTGCATAGTTTGGAGGGGCAGTTCAAACGCCCATGAGTGAGCGCTATTTAAATTGCAAAGCGCCATATCCGCAAACACATAAGGTGGAGCTATGATCGTGATGTCCTGTGGGTCAACCTCCTCCAGCAACATCTTCCACCATCGAGACTTCTCACTACCAGGAAATATGGATCGCACGGAAACCACGGCAGATTGTACATGTCGAGCAAGCCCGTGCTGGCGAAGGAAAGCTAGGAAACGTCCTTGATCTCGTAACTCGTGGCGGGTGTAAGCGAAGAGGAGAGGCCGGGCCAGATCTCGAAAACGAGAAGATGTTCGTGAAACATTTTTCAGATCTACGCCAGGAGACGATGTGATGTTGTAGTTGGGCACTTGACGGAGGTTCTGTGCAGAGGGAGGAGGGTCTGAAGAGAGGTAGGAGAGGACATGGTCAATAAGTTCATTGGGAAGAGTCTCAATCGAAACAGCAGGGGATGCAGGAAATAAGATCCTGCCGGCCATGTGGAGGAAAATATCTTGTGGGATTCATTTAGTAAAACCAAACCCGTCAGCGATTTTGCCAGCATGGGAAGATGCAGTCTACGCACTTGTCACGCATGGATATCGGCATTTGGCCCATGCAAGGCTGCTGTTTCGTGATGTGTGTTTTGATGAAGAAAACATGCGGCTGATCTAGCCTACTGCTGAGTAAGTTGATAAAGTTAACCGACTAACTAGTTAACTAACTAGTTAGGGTTAAGTGAGGCGCGTGACGTCACTGGGAGTTCTATAACCAACTATGCAAAAGGAGCCTTGACATACATCGTTGGACATTAATTGCACACTCGAAATAGGTAATATCCCATATTAACCGACTAATTGACATTAAATCACCAATGTCTGATGAACTTGTTTTATCCATTCTTCAATAGGCGAAAGTTTCATAGTCTGCATCCGTAGTTATCGGGATTCTCTCCTCTACCTACCCCTCGGCTCTCGTCTGCTTGACCGTCATTTTTGATTCCTCCTTGCAGAGTTCCCCTTGGACTCCGGGATGTGGCTAAGGCTCACTCAAGAGTAGCCCCGGTCAATGACCAAGTTCGTCTGAGGCTGGGGCTGAGGTTGAAGCTGGGGGGAGAGTGATAATAATGTCAGGGGAAAGCGTCAGACTTCGCATCATGGCGCGAGTAGCACGTCTTAGCACGTCCTAGCATGACTTGAGTCTCATTGCATGCTGAAGCTGCACAAATCCAATTTTATAATGAGAGATTCTTTGAAGTTTCCGTTTAATAGACTTCTTCATAGAAACTTGTTGTAATAAATCTAATAATATCATGGTATGTTGTCTTTATCTGGGGTCCTTCCAGCATATCACAGTCATCAACGATAAATATTCCTTGGACAAACTAACTGTGGTTTAAATACGCTAAACTTGCATTCAAATAATACATTTGGAACGACGGATGTTCAACGGAGCTAGTTGCTGAAATCCAAAAAATGGCATTTATCCATGTTTGGCCCCGCAGGTTCCCTTGACAGACTTGGGAGAGCACGGCAAGGTTTCTATCCCTAATTATTCACGTGCGATGGTAGCTGGCCATGGTAGGGTCAGCTACAGTAAGAATCACTGGCAATAATCTCTGATTCACTGTAGCATGGCTACGAGATAGATTTCAATTAGTCGAACCCCTCACTCTGTCGATCTCCCTTAGCTACGTACCTAGATTGAGACATAAAGTTCCACATCCTCACCTCCAGAAAAGTGATACGAACAATAAAGATCATAATCGCAATCATGGTTGCTGGAGTTCCTCGAAGCCTCCCATTCCGTGCAGAGCACATTGGGTCTTTGCTTCGTACGGAAGCATTGCTGAATAAGAGAAATGAGGTCGACGCTAGACAAGCACCGCCGGAGGAGCTCAAGGCCCTTGAAGAGAAGGATATCAGGGAAATTGTCGAGATGCAACGGAATATTGGTTACAGTGCTATAACCGATGGGGGAGTATAGACGCCATAGTAAGTGCTGCTTCTATCATCTATGCAAACGATACCTTGTACGTAGACGCGATGCCTCCCTGACTTTATGTAGTGTTTTGGGGTCCATTTTTTTCTAGCTTACGAGGAATGGAGAAGGTCAAAAATCCAACCCTTGACATATTCCGCGCGTATCTACCGGATGTCGGTGCATTCATTGAAGAGTTCTACAAACCGCCAGAAAGCTATATCTGCGCCAGCAAGCTCGAACATGTCGGCAGCGCTTACGTCGACCATTTCAAGTATTTGGCAAATCTCGTCCCACCAGAGGAAGTGAAGAACTTGAAACTAACGCTCGCGGCTCCCAATTGGTACCATTTGCGCTATCGCGAAGGTCGTGCTTACCCAAAGAAGGTGTATCCGTCGGACAAGGAGTATTTTGAGGACATTGCTAGGGCATATCAAACAGAATTGCAGATCTTGTATGATGCTGGCTTGCGAAATGTGCAATTCGATGATCCCAATTTGGCCTGTGAGTGCATATTTCGGTTGATCATGGCGACAACCCTCTTGGTTTGTTAGGCTGATCTTTCAATTCCTCCCTCAAGATTTCTGCTCAGAGAAGATGATTGCTGGTTGGCAAGCAGATGCGCTGAACACATGCACCGTTGATGACCAGCTCAATGCCTATATCAAGCTCTACAATGACTGCATCAGCAAGCGCCCCCTGCTGATATGCACGTGGGCGTTCACTTGTGCAGAGGAAATTTCGCCAAGAGCCGACACTTTTCCGAAGGCGGTTACGACAGAATACCCACGAAGCTGTTCCGGACTCTCAATGTCGACACTTATTATCTCGAGTTCGATACACCTCGTGCTGGTGGGTTTGAGCCATTGAAAGAGCTACCAAAGTATAAGAATGTTATTATTGGTGTTGTCACTAGCAAGTTCCCAGAACTTGAGGATCCTGTAGAAATGAAGAAGAGAATTTATGCTGCCGCTGCTTTCGTCGCTGATGGGAGTGGGCAGACTGTGAAAGAGGCGTTGACCAGAATGGGTGTCAGTCCACAGTGTGGATTTGCTAGCCACAGCATTGGAAATGCTTTGGATCGGGGTGCAATGACCGCCAAATTGAAACTTGTGCGTGATTTAGCTAATGACATCTGGCCAGGAGAATCCTGATTTATTTTGAATCTGGGATATGTCACCTAGGGATCATATATTCTGAGCAGTGGCTAGACCTGTTATACTGAGTCAGCAGCGGTTAATTCGTTCCATATCATATATTGCTTTTGCTTGAATTCGATTGTCAAATTTTGAGCGGGTGAGATTGAGCTATACTGATAAGGGGAAAATACAACCAGACCTTGCGACGTCCTGCTAAGCAGCAACCAACAGATATGCAATGAATATAAGCCGACACACATATAGGACGCAACGGCAGGTGTAATATTGGGGCCCCTGTGGGACTCGATAACGTCCAAAGCCACCATCTTTCACATAATCTCCGATCCAACGAACCACCACATCATGATTGATCACTTCCAGCCAGATGAAAAAGAATTATGGCTAATTAGGTACGCCACAACTTAGCATGGAGGGTCTGGCTTGCTTCCAACATACATGAAGTTGGAAGCTTCGATGTTTCGAAAATGCGGTTTAGGTCTTCCGCCTACAAGGTCTTCAATTGCAGAGCCATATCTGATAAGGAGGTCCTCTCTCCATGCTGTCTGGATTAATGCAATCCCGAACGGCACACCTGCAAGACTCCCACATTAGACAAGGAGGATTGTATTTCGCAGACTGAATTTTCTAACTTACCAGTTATCTCACTGGTGCAGGTGGGAATAGCGATCATGGGATATCCTAGAAAGTGTGGTTAAAGGAAGTTTAATTGCGGTTGGTTCTTATGATTCAAGAGGCAAAGGCCACATAGTTCCGTACCTGCTTTCGCAGCTACTTGACATGCGGCTCCACTGTCGCCTTGGAGGGGAACTAATATTCCGTCCAACACGGAGCCGTCTGGCATTCGCAAAGCTGCATCGATTCCCTCTTCACGAGACTTTCTCCGAATATACTTCAGTGCATTGTAATATGTGTCATCTAGAATGCCCTTTGAAGTTAGGCTTCTCTCAAAGTTATCCTGACCACTGGGCCAGGCTGGATGAACACACGGTCGACCACCATCTGTTTCTGAATTCTTAACATTCCAGGCCATAATATCTTCTAGACTTTGAATGCCATTGGGGTTAGTACTCAAATTGGAAAGATATGATCGTATCTCGTTAAAGAATTCCTTCTTTACGACTGTGAACTCGGACTGGTCGGGGCGACCGAATTTGGAGGGAAAATCCCTTTGGCGATTTGTTAATATTGGGCTTCATCACGGAAATTGTGGTAGAAAATATAACCAACCAATCCCAACCCGATGGAGAAATTATTTCCTCAGCGCTTGGAAAGTTCGTCCATCGAATTACTTCAGCACCTGCATCTTCAATTTCTTTTAGTAATGCCATCAATCCATTGTACTTCTCTGTCTTCTTATATGCGCTCTCCCAAACCCGGTTCCAAGGAAGCCCAAATCTGGCTGTCTTCAGAGCCGCTTTGTTGGTAACGAATGATGCATAAGAAGACATGCCATGCGCTAGTCACACGCGGCAGTTAGATATCATCAAGGTTCACTTATGGCTAGATGGGGAATTTTCACCGGATTTAGAATCACCGGTAATCGCATCCAACGCAATTGCAGCGTCGAGAACCGTCTTTCCAAACGACCCTACCGTGTCAAGGCTGCTTGACTCTGGGATAACGCCTTTGGTGGAAGTTAAACCCACGGTGGGTTTAATGCCGACTACAGCATTTCGATCTGCTGGAAACATAATCTGAGAGCAAAGGGGTTCTAAGCAAAAGTTCAAGCTATATTTTCACTTATTTCCCCACATATTGAGTCCACTTACGCTTCCGTCAGTTTCAGTTCCTAGGCTGAATGGACACATATTTGTGGCAACAGCCACCGCGCTACCGCAACTTGATCCTCCTGGATGTTCAGCAAGGTTATAGGGGTTTCTGCACTGGCCCCCTCTAGACGAGTATCCCTCTGAGCTTCTAATCGTTAATATGTGGGTGAGGTCGGATTGCGAGGGTGGCAAACGCACTAGTAGCTTGAGCGCATGGCTGCCCATTCCGATAAATTAGTATGCCCAAGTAATATGGCACCTGCATCGCGTAGCAAAGAAACCACATGTGCATCATCCGGTACAGTTGTACCGACAAGCACTGCTGCCCGTTAGAAGTCGTTCGCGGTTAAGTGTCCAGGAGCGGACATACTCGTAGAACCAGCAGTAGTTGCCACTCCGTCTTTCGTCGCAATATTCTATATGATGGTGAGAATTCCCTGTTAAGTAGCTAGGTAGACGCAAACAATTTTGCGGGAAATTGAATTCTGAAAGATGGAAGAGGCATGTTACGTCTTTGACTAGAAAAGGAATTCCGTGAAGTGGGCCTCGGAGTTTTCCATTCTCTCGTTCCTTATCTAAGCATTCCGCAATGGCCAAAGCATCTGCATTCGTTTGGATAACGGCCCTAATGTTATATTTGTGTTACAAGATTGCCATTGTCCAACATAGAGCACGAAACCTTCAATATGCTGCATATTTAGAATATTCGACCTACTTCAGAAGGCAATTTAATATTTGAATTCTCTCGAAATACGTCTCCACCAGATCTCGTGAGAAGAACTTGCGTTCTGTTAAACATTTCTGCAGTTGCGGAATCGTAAGAACTTGAATATCAATTCCGCGACAAGTTGGCATGTGGAGGTCCGCAGCGGACATGGGATCAATATCACTGCTGGTTTGGTCAATGGAAGCTGATGGGTTGCTCATCGCAATGGCCATGATTGAAAGCAGCTTATTCCCATTAGCCACCTCCTTGAGAATAGGCGAGATGAAATTGTTGGTGTCCAGCAGTCCTTCCAAAAGTCGGAGGAATTTACATACATTGTTAACCTTGGAGGCGTCATGAGGTTTGAAGCATGTCGTCTAAAACTCTGGAATCTGTGGTGAATTAAACACGTGACTTAATCCCAGAATGTTTAAATCATCATAATGCCCCCTTTTCTCTTTCCTGTTTAGTACTAGAGTCATCTCGTTGCCCCTGAAGTCACGTGAGATTCACCGCATTTTCGAATCTACAATGGAACAGACCAGCACAATACCTAATTAATACCGACCCTCTGCAGGCGACGACGTTCCCTGCCTGTTCAACAGAAATATATAATCGATTTTCTCAGGTAAGCGGAGTTCTGTCTCTCAATTCCGGCTTCCTTTCCGGCAATTCCTGTCAGCTGAACCTGGATATTAACTGGCGTTTCAGCTTGGTTTTCCTGTGGTCTCTACATCACTTTCGCTTTTCATATCAAACAGGTCCATAAGCTCATCATTTATTTTACGGCCTCAAAAACCTCGGCATATATATATCAGCTATCAAATTTGCCGTGTTGGCTCCCTACCGCGTTACTACGCTCCTTGGAAATCCTCCGTAATATTCCTCCTGAACCGTCACACGAACTTCTCTCGTCCCAAACGACGCCAGGCCAACAATATTAACAATGGGCGGTCAAGTTTCCAAGATTATGGGGAAGATCTTTGGATCGAAGGAGATGCGTCTGCTTATGCTGGGCCTGGATGCTGCAGGAAAGACAAGTGTGTGAATCTTTTTTCCAATTTGTGGACATCACTATCTTCTCCGTCCCAAAAGCTAAATTGCAATGTTTCCCACAGCAATCCTCTACAAATTGAAACTCAACCAAGACGTAACCACTATTCCAACTGTCGGTTTTAACGTCGAATCCGTAACGTATAAGAATGTCAAGTTCAATGTTTGGGATGTTGGTGGACAAGATAAGATCCGTCCTCTTTGGCGGCATTACTTCTCTGGTACATGGCTTTTACCATTAAGGCAGGGGATTTCTCTCGATTGACTTTGGGATTGCGGTTTTCTAGGTACCCAAGGTCTTATTTTTGTTATTGACTCGAACGATCGGAGCCGAATTGAAGAAGCACGCCAGGAGCTCCACCGAATCATTCTAGATCGTGAGATGAGAGACGCTCTGTTACTAGTATTCGCAAATAAGCAAGATATTCCTGGAGGTAGGTGTTTTTCCGCTTTAAAACGCATTCAGCTACAAGTTGTTTTCCCTTGCTAACTGGATTTTCACAGCCATGACGCCCCAAGAAGTGACGGACAAGCTTGAACTGACTCAACTCAAGGACAAAATATGGTATGTTGTCCCTAGTTGCGCCACTACAGGTGAAGGATTGTTCGAGGGCTTGGTATGTTTTATTCCATCTGTCATGACGTTGCATGAACCACGTACTGACATTGATATGTAGGGTTGGCTCTCCAGCAACGTCAAGGCTCAACCACCAAGGCAGACCAAATAAAATGCACCTCTGATTCTCTCCACATTGTTCATACCAACCTCACCGAGTGCCTGCCCTTGTGTACCAAACTATTGTACATGTAAATCCTATTTTAATTCTCTGCGTTTCTTTGTCCTTGTCGGGCTTCAGCTCTGACACTGTTTGCACTAACCTTTTCTACGTTCCTTTGTCATGAGTCAACGCAGCATCGACCATCTTTTCCTGTTTTTCCTTTTGTTTTCCTTTGCGATCTTCACCGCATGTTATATTACTATTTGCATATTTTGTTCTGCTTTGCTCTCTCC
Source organism: Paracoccidioides lutzii (assembly GCF_000150705.2). Lineage (NCBI taxonomy): Eukaryota > Fungi > Ascomycota > Eurotiomycetes > Onygenales > Ajellomycetaceae > Paracoccidioides > Paracoccidioides lutzii. Next base: position 1,053,053 of record NW_015440955.1, on the reverse strand, counting down.
GGATTCCTTTCTTATGATATCCCTTACGTTTATTCTAATTACTTACTATGGGCCACCGGTACAATTCTTTCCCCCTAATACAGTGTTTTGTAATACTCATTTTGTGATTGATACTCAGACGAGGCTAAAAGCGAATGGAAAATTTTCTAATTAGTAATGTGCATATCTCACTTACAAAGCTACTCTACACCAATCTAATATCAAAAAGTTCGTTTATTAGGCTACCAAGAAAACAACACTGTTTAGCTTCTGCTTGATATACTACCTAAGTCCAATTCCCTTGAACAGAGGATAGAACAGAGGAAATGAGTAATGGTATCATGAAAATAAAAACCCTTAACCATCCAACGCCAAACAGTCCAGGAAATAGCCGGCCCTAAAGATACAATACACACACCAGTATAATCACTTCCCAATATTCCTATACCTCTCCCTTGCCAAACCTCCTTCCCCACCTTCAACACCATAGCCCTCCCCAATCTCCCCTACAATCCTAGCTGGCCTGCCTCCAACAACGCACCAACTAGGTACAACCATCCCCGGAGGCACCACAGCACCATCTAGCACAACAACAAAGTCCTTCAAAATAGCCATCGACCCAATCACCGCCTCTTTGCCGATATGAACGTGGTTGCCCACAGTGGCTGCTTCCACCACCGCCTTCTCCCCTACAAACACATGGTCGCCCATTTTCAACGGAAAAAACGAATGAACACCACGGTGCAGACGTGAGGGCGGACGCAGCAGGCAGGAACGGGAGAGGTAGGTGTATCGGCCTATCGAAACGGCCACTGCGGGACTCGCTGGTGTTGGGTTGGAGGATGAGGAGGAATTGGATGTTGGATGGTCGGACTGGTGACGGAAGAGATCACCGCGGATGCACACGTCGGCTTGGATAACGGTTTTGCCGCCCAAGATAATGTGCTGGGTTCCGTGTACTTGAGAGCGACGGGAGACTTTGTTTCCTGTGTCCTAAGGAGAGGGTTATGCGAGAGGTAGGAGATTGGAAAAGAGGAGAGGAGGGGAAAGTAATATTTACTGTTTCTATATATTCTCCCTTGGTGGACTTGGGAGGCATGTTGGCGACTCCTTTTTGGTAGTATTTCGAATAAAAGAGGGCCGGGAATTGGAGGAGTTCAATCGATCTGTATATATGTATATAGTTATCCGCCGCAAATTTTGCCGTGTTTTGATATCAAAAGGCGGTAAGAGCAAGTCTACGTAAGAAGCCCTGCCCTGACCAGGCTGGATTTGGTCTCCGCATTGTGACGTTTCCTGAATCCAAATCCCCACAGCTCCAGGAACGTGAACCGATATATTGAAGATTAACCATATTACAATAAATAGAAATCCCGGAGAATGGGAGTCTAGCCCGTTGTGCTGGGTGGTCTTCGCTGTGCTATTTACTCCGTTAGTTAACTACCCCTGCTACGAAATGTATGTTTTTGGAGATCTCTATCCCGATTTCTATTCCGATCATTCCCAAATCCTACTCGTCCGCAAAGAACCAGAAGAAGTTAATATCACCGGACTATGTTTCCTTCCATGTGTTTTGTTCCCTTTTTTGCTACAATTGCCTGTGTTGACTACCTATGTATAATGAGTTCCTGATATCCTTGTGATTACTTGTTTTCCGGGGCCCTAGTCGGGCAATTTGAATCAGCTATTGATGGGAATTTGGCTAGATTAGACTCCCATAAACTATATTTGTGAGATTGATTATTGAATAGATATTAAACAATGGTTATATGAAACGCACACCTGCAAAATCCGTACATTGGGTTTTCTTGATACTAAAAGGAGATATCCAGAGCAAGGTCATAAATACGACCACACAAAAGATAGTTATGCAACCAAAATCAGATAAGCCCCTAGACAAAAATAAGAGCATTTCTTATATTGATTCAGGGAGCACACCATCATAGTGAACTTTCAAAGCTGCAAACACAAAAGGTGAATTCATTAGTCTTAAGTTCGGTTTAAATATAAAAGGGCTGGAAAACCAAGATTTAACAGCGAAGAAATATGTGAAGAACTCACTCATTGGGAGGACAGAGTAACTACCATAGTCTTCTCTCATATAGGCGAAATGTCCATTGGGACGAGTAACTTTGACCAATCGGCCCTGGGGGCCTGGAGCAGCGCGCAGATTATCTAGACGCCCAACAACACGCAGCATGGAAGTTAGTGCTACCATATGTGCACCTCTCCCAAAGCAGGTAAATGCACTATCGGTAAAATGGATGTAGGATTCTAGAGGCCGATCGAGAACCACGTCGTCGGGAGAGGGGAATATATTTGGATCTCTGGAAGAGGAGATCTAAGGCGATACAGTTAGTGTAGGTTAGGTAGTGATTGGAGGAGCTCGGAATAGAAGAGACAAGGTCTATGAAATAAGAGGCATGTTTACCATGCTCACGAAAACCTTGTCTCCATCGTTGACGACAACGTCACGACCAGTATCATTTATCAAAACGTTTGTATTTGCCTCGCGGTATGATTTGAATGTTCCGTTAAGTCGGATCCCCTCCATACAGTAATGGAGAAGTTTCGCATCGGATTCCGGGGAGTCTTCATGTGCAAGACGGTTGATCTCTGGAAGATGTGTTTTGCCCTCATCCGACAAATAAAAATCTATGATTTGAGTGAACTTTTAAGAAAATTAGATGTTTTTTGGGCGAGATAATTAAATGTACCACAGAATATATACGGGTAACTTACAACTTGAGCTTGACTCGGAACCGCAGTGCATATTATGGGAAGGAGTTGTGACCAAGCCACCTCTGAGACGCTAAGTCCGCACTTCAAGAGTTTGCGGGTCGCATCAAGCCCATACTTGGCCAATGGGTTGTCATGTTTTTGGAAACGATCAAAAATACCTGACAGATATGTGAATCCCTTGGCAGATTTGACGTACGATTCTACAACTTTTCCAAGCTCTTCTCCTGCTTCTCGCGTCACCTGTCTTAGGGCAAACGATTTTGTGGGATCCACGTCGAAGAATACGCTGGTGAAAATAGCCACGATCACCATGAACATTTCACGGTCCGTGAATAAACCCTTGGGATTCTCCTTGGTTTTGAGGGGAAGGTCAAAGGTGCTCGCCGCGAAATAGACGTGCGCGAGATTACCAACACTGGAAATTCGTTAGCAACTCAAGATTCCTTTCAGGGATAAGATTGGGAGAGCTTACTCCCGCGTGATATCGATCTGGTTAATTCCAGCAACTCGAACTGAATTTTGCCTCAGAAGATTGAGGGTAATATCCTCGTAGAACTTTTTCACGTTCTGACGCCATGAATCTTGCCTAAAAGTTTCGTCTAATATTTCGGACTGGGATACATTGAAACTCTGGCTCCCGAAGAGAGAAGTAGCCGCGTCCCCAAAGGTAAACCGAAAATCCCTCACATTTTCTAGAATTGTCTTTGTCCCATTATACGAGGTGAGATCAATGCGAGGTGGGATTAGCGCTGGGCGATCCCAAGAAAAGTGACTTTCCCTCCCGAGCTTCGTGAAAATCTCTCTGTTAACACTCGGTATTGTCATAGGATAGTGTGCGTAGATAGAGTCGGGCTTGATATAATTGGGGAGAGCGCGCAGCATCAACTTGTAGAACATGCAACCTTGGTTGACGCTAAGGTCATAGTGAGACTCAGCATATCCCCAGTTCGTCAAATTTTTAGCATTGTAGTCCGTCTATCACAAAATAGGTCAGCCACCGTCTCCAATAATCACGCGCATAAGAATTTCAGCTACAAAAGTGACGAAGTGGGATGACATACGGTGTAGAATCGGTCCCCACGGACGAGTGCTACCGCATCCGAGAGAACAGCTCTGGATATTGTATAGGTTGGACATATTCCAGCACCAGGAACCATGGGGATCTTCGCCTCTTCCGAGACAATGCCTGGGTAAAGCTCCACATAGTCAGGATGCTCATACAAACTCCGAAGTTGGTGAGCGATAATAGGGTCGGAGTTAATTTCCTCAAATGTCTCGTACTCCTTCAAGCCAAAAAATTTCCGGAACTCATTCAGGGAGCCACAGCCGAATTTCCTAGCCTGATGAATTCCCAGAATTTCGACCGCTCGAAGGGCCTTAGGGACATTTCGAGGACCGAATGTTCCTAATTCATCGTTAGATAAGGATTTGAAAGGATTCTGTCAACATTCTCACCCGCGACTTCTTCAGTTGCCTCTGTAATAATTCTAACTAGATCTTCGTCCTTAAATCGCCCATCTGCTTGTCGTTCCAACTTTGCAAATGTTCTCTGAGCAGGGTCTTTGGGAAGGTTCCTTTTCCATTTTCCCATTCCGGCCATCAGTTCTTCCATTGAGATTTCTTCAGCGGTTTTACCAAAAAGGTCTAGATAGATTTCCTCAATCCATTTCTCATCTATTTCACCGATGGTTGAATGCCATCTGTAAGCAAGATTAAACTCGAAAGACACCTGGTTTCCAACACCACTTTCGGCTGCTTCTGGCTTGGCACCTTTCTTCATGTTAACTCGTGGGTCCTAAGAAAGTTAGCACGTATATCTTTTGATGCGGAAAAGAGAAGACATACCAAACTCCAGTTAGTATTGGTGCGTGTGAGGTTGATGATGGTTCGCACATAATCATATAGCGTGATATTTATATAAAGGCCACAAGTTATACTATTCTCCTATCAGAATTGTTAATGCAGGGGCAAAATTGCAAATACACATACAGTCTGCCGGTCTGGAACAAATCATTGTCATATTTAGCCCATGCATTTCTCGACTCTTCAGATGCAAGGTCATCACGGGGTTTGGTAAATCGACCATTCTCGTTGATATGGGCCAGTTGCTCAACGACATAGTTATGGAACCTAAATGAATCAGTATGCCATTGTCGTTAAAAGGAAACATATGAATCAAGCCAAAGATACACAAACTTAAGGGACCATGAAATGACATATCAAAATGGCTCACCGATTTAGCAATACGAGAATAACACTGCAACCAGGTGGAAGGGCGATTAGCCTTGGGTCCGCAAAGGTATCAGGCTTGAGTTTTCCATCTCTGAAGGTACGCATGTCGTCCTGCTGTTGCTGATTATCTCCATAGAGTGTGGAAAGGTCAAGGTATGAAGACGTCAGAGAGATGTGTTGATTCCTTGGATCTGTCTCGAAGAGATCTGCGGACGAGGTCAGCATATCTCCTAAAGAAGGTACCACAAGACCATTTTACCGTGGATTATTAAAGATGCCCAGTTGAAAAACATGCTGGAGACACCATTTGGATGTGGTTTGAATTCCTGGCGCGCGAAAAGACTGTCAAAGACCAGACCTGGGTCTGGTAGCGCAGCAGGTTGAATAGTTGAAGGTTTGATGGATCGCGCGTAAGCTGTATTGGCGGCCCCGAGACGAGGAAACAAAGGATTATTGTTGGACCCGTCTGCGGCTCGGTAGCGATATTCGTCACCGAGATACCTAAACCAATAACGTTAAGAAGGCACTAATTTGTGACGATACAGAAATTACCCTTACGATAGTGGTGGATGGGGTAGGGAAATCCACAGCGACTTGACGAAGCTATTGGTGAGCTTTACACGGGCTGTTGATTCGGGAGGCAGACTGGCCACGAGCTTTCCGGAGACAGGTTAGATATACCCTTTCACATGGTTGTTGGATTCACCATACTTGAATAATTCGTTCCATGAGATATTCCTTATCATCCGTGAGTGTGCCAGAGGTCTTGCTTTTTACCACAGCCAGCAAGGTGCGGATGCCTTTCAAGCCCATCCATTTCACTTCCTTGAAAATGCCATTAGATACAGCTTTCTTCGCTTGGGTAAAGTCACCGCTGAATTCAGCATATTTGGCGAAAGTTCTCTCGACTTCCTGACGTTTGATGCAACGTCCATTGCTGCGTTTCGCCCATGGCGGGGAAGACGTTTTTGGTTTGCCGTTCATTTGGCCATTCCTTTTGTCATGGGAGGAAGCCCCAACAGCCTCTGAGCCTGATGCCATTTGTGTTGAAAACAATAATAGGCTGTGACGGGAAGGAATATTAAACGAGAGACGTAACTGTTTAACGGAACATTACTCTAGAAGGGTGGAAACATGAAGTTTCGAGAATGAATAATCGAGGCTCCATCAATGCAGTGCGCAAAGCTCGAAGAAAGGTCAACGCGAGCTCTGCGTTTTTGGGGCTCGTTGGAGGGGACAATAAACCAATTCCCCGATTTGCAGCATGCAACTGACTAGTTATCTGGGGGACGGACCCCTCGTAATCCGTATTGACGGTTGGGTTTGTCAAGGTCCAGCGGTGCCCGATTTTGGGCAAACAATGACCGATTGGGTGAATGCACGCCATAATTCGAACTTAAACACCTGGCCAGTGATGATCTGCGTCGTGAAAACGTTAAAAGTTGTATCCAGTGCCAGAAATTGATTGACCCATCCATGGGCACTTGAGAAAGGTGCAGAATTGCATCTCACGAAAAGTGGTTCAGTTGTTCGTTGGCAGTTGGACAACGCCAGCCGCCACTATCGATATAAACAGCCAATAATAGCTCGATGCACGAACCAAATGTTCAACGAAATTAGGTTGATGATCCTAGTGAATTGTCAAGCACCCCGAAGGTTCAAAGCTCGAAATGAGTGCTGACAGTGCGAGGGGACTACTGCTCAATACTCATCCTTCGGAGGGTTCAGGTGCAACGACAATCTCCAGGTCGGAGAATTGATCATAAACTGGCTACTTGCTAGCAACCCGAGATCACCTCAAGAAATTCACAGTGATATGTCAGGGTATCAACCCTGTCACACAGGTGCTGGACTCAAATAGAATGGTCACAGCAGTTATCCATCGGTATCCCATTACTGTGACTTGCGTGGTTCCAAAGTTGTTGGGATGAGGCTTGCGGCAGATAAAGATGGAACTGACATGATTGTCATGCACAGGTTCGGATACCAGTTGGCGGGCGCTGCTGCAGCCAACTCCGCAGTCTAAGTCAATTTGAGCTATTAGCCTACAACCGGTGCCATCAATCAGCTAATAGCAGACAAGCCCATCGTCTCCACCACTTCCCAGAGAGGCTGATAGAAAGCGTGGCTGCGTGGCTGCGAGGCTAGCCCGACGACAAACATTCTTCAAGGCAGCTTCTTGCTAACTTCTAACCATCTCTCGAAACCATTGACTGATCTATGATCATGATCGCAGATCTACTAAACCGGTGAGACGACGCCAGGGAATTCAAGGACATCAATCGGCATACTACGTTCGAACCGGTCGAAATGCTAGATAGAATGGTTTGAGTACCTGTGTCCTGTCCCTGGACAGTAACTATTACAGTCTTGCTCCGAAAGGCTAGTTTCAGCAAGCCATGATTTATCGAGATTCGGTCTCCGGGTGGAGGTGTCCACTGCCGGGCCTCCCATTGTGATGTGGCGGATGTCGTGCATTTTCGATGCTTCACAGGTTGAAACTTCTTGCAACTATCTAGAGCACTGGTGCATTCAAGAAAATAGTATGTGACACTGCCGCACTCAGCTATTGCTGGTATTAATAACTACAGGAATAGTTTCCGCTTATTATCATTATTGCCGCAAAGCACATAGCTGGCTTGCTAAACCGTTCTAGCAAAGGCCTGAGACTAAGAGTCCCAGATCAGGTACGTATTTATAAAATATTCAGCTGCGGCTGCATCTAGAAGTCTCTCATTCGCTGAAATACCAGGTGTCCAGGTTGTGTGCGCCCTATCTGACGATCCCTCAACTCGGCCCCGGATGTGCGGGGGTGCGCTGCTGACTCTGGGGCCATGGGTGGTAATGCTATTTAGACCAAATGGCGTCCGGCGCGGAGAAGAACGCTCTCCAATCCTCGCAGTTCACCACCAGTAAGAGTACTTTAAAAGCACAGTTTCGTTTGCTCCCACGAGAATAGTGTCACGGGCCTCGTCTGTGGCTTACAGTTCACACGAGGCGCTCCCAGCGCCAACCAGAACATCCTTTGAGTCTTGAGTCTTGAGTCTTGACTCTATCTATGATTGCTGCTTGAACCAGTTTCCTCGCAGAACCGAGATTTGTTTTTGGACGCCTGATCTAAATTGCCGGTCCTCCTTCTCATCGTCATCACTTAAGCTCGTCACCGGCAAATCTAGAATATTGTTTTTCTTTTTCTCAGGGCTCGCTCTTCCCTGGTCATTTTACACATTTATAGTTTTCTTCAAGATTCGTTGTTCGTGTGAAATTGTCGCCATGTCACAATACGTGACAGATCTTCCGAAAACCTTTGTCCTTTGCTTCGATGGCACTGGAAACAAATTTTCTGGTGATGAATCTGACAGCAATGTTCTCAAAATTTTTCGCGTGAGTGACCATTCTCAGACCCTCAAGATAAACATACTCTTGTTCTGACCAAACCACAGACACTGGATAGAAACCAAGGACAACAATTCCACTATTATCAGCCTGGGATTGGTACTTATATAACATCAACAAAGGTGCCAAATCATACGGGTCCATTTTCGCGCATTAAGCGCAGCTGGATAAAAGCAAAAGACGTAGCCATCGGCTTCTCCTTCGATCACCATGTACTGGCTGGATACCAGTTTCTCATGCGATACTACTCCCCCGGCGATGAAATTTACTTTTTCGGATTTAGCCGTGGGGCGTATATTGCTCGCTTTCTTGCCGAGATGCTCGACTATATTGGCCTCCTAACTATTGGAAATGAAGAGCTTGTCCAATTTGCCTGGAAGACCTTTTCAGAATGGCAACGACGGACTGGGAATAGCGCCGAAGACATACAGAAAAGAAGAGATCTTTTCAAATTTATGAAAGCCTTCAGAGAGACATTTAGCCGTCCTATCCAGCGAATACGGTTTTTAGGGCTATTTGATACCGTGAATAGTGTTCCGAAGTTCGAGTCTCCGTGGATGTCTCGAAATAGATTTCCCTATACTGCTAGGAGCTCAGCCAAGGTTATCAGGCATGCGGTGGGTATTGATGAAAGGCGTGCCAAATTCCGCCAAGATTTAATCTCTCAAGATCGCCCGTTCAGGAGGGCAAAGGCTATACACCGTCGATTCTCCTTTATCCCACATAGCAGGGTACACGATGACAGAGCACAGGCTGCGGTTGCAGAAACGATTGCTGAAGAAACTAAATCACAAGAAGAAAATAATGGCACCAAAATTTCGGACGAGATTAATGGTGAATCGCCAAGTCGTTCTCCAGCTGGAGGCTGGACCCAACCTCTTGAAGAAAACCGTTACCGTCCATGCCAGCCTCGTCGCTCACCCCCGAATCTTAGACTGTTGGTCCCGGACAACCGTAATGTTTCGGTCGAAGGAAGCTCCCTGGACAGCATCCCTCATATTCCAATACAAGTTCCGCAGGCAACCGATAACAGGTCTGTTGCATCAGATCAGACTGTTCAGGATATCCAGGAGGTCTGGTTTCCTGGCTGCCATGCCGATATCGGTGGAGGCTGGGCACTTCTACCCGGGGAGAAGTGGCCACTTAGCCATGCGCCGCTTGTATGGATGATCCATGAAGCGCAACGCGCTGGTTTACAATTTGACGAGCGCAAACTCAAAAAATTCGAATGCGCCGTAGAATATGAAGGCGATTATTCACCAATTGACAAATCGTGGAATTTTGATCAGGGACAATGGCCAGATCAGCCAGACATTGTAATCGACAGAGTAGATAGTGAGGGATTCCAAGAGACACCCAAAGATAGCCCTTTAAAATCTGCATCATCTATAAGCTTCTACGAGGCGCTCCAATACTCCGGGACCCAAGGCCGCATTCATGACAGTTTGGCATTTAACTCTGGCCTGCCAGCCACGTCAGTCATCGCGTGGAGAATAATGGAGTACCTCCCCTTTAAGAGGATGGATCTGCAGGAGGACGGCTCATGGGCACCCATCCGCTGGCCTCTTCCGCGTGGTGAAGTCCGCGACATTCCTTTGAATGCAAAAATCCATACCAGCGCCATACAGCGGTTAAGAGCAAATAAAACCTATCGTCCCGGTAATTTGATCATTGGTGGTGGCGGTCGTGGAGTTAAAAAAGCTCCAGAGTTCTTGGGCATAGGGGACTGGGTTGTTTCTAGCAACGAAGGTGACCCAGTGAGGGAAACTTTTGTGAGGGTGAATATATCGAAAAACGAGTGCCAAAGGAACGGGACGCACAAGAAATGGGCGCAGAAAAATGAAATACAGAAAGATGGAACTCAGAAAAATGGGACTTAAAAAAATGGGATCCGACAGGACGGAAATTAGTTTGAATTCCTTAACAATCCTTTTATGTGTGGAGTTTACATCTTTTTTTGCCTTATCCTGGGGTTTTGGGTCTACTTTGCATATATGATGGGTTATCACCGTTTGATGATATTGGGTTGACAGTCTCAGCACTCACTGGTTGCTTCTCGGGAGATGGAGGGTGATAGATACATAATTGCCTTATGGTACGCTTGGGGGAATGATTTGTCTACTTGTCTGGCATTGTTATTTATTTGATTTCCTCCCTATATACCCAACAGTTGACCTGCGATTCGTCCAGTGTGAACATAATCAATAGAATCTATTACTGTATTGCAACTCCAATGGGTTAACTCCCAAAGTTATTTGTTATAGGTCTTGATTTTCCGCTTCTGAATCTCTCAAACACAGCATAACCCCCGAACCCTCTTAGGCGAAATAAATGCTATAAAGCTAATCCAATACGATAAATGTACAAGTTAGCACCGCTACGGTTGAAAACATTGAGCATTAGCCCAAGCTCATATTGCAACTGCGCCATTGTATCTAGCTTTTATGAGGGATCCAAATGCAGCACCCCCTGGCCCTCCCGAGAGATTTCTGTTGAAGAGTTTCAATAATCCTCCCGCGAATGCTCAACATTCAAACTTTCTGAAGTCGCCATCCGTTGAAGAAGAAATATATTTTGGCACTTTAAGGCTATTATTGAGGTTAGTTTTCGAAGCTTGACTTAGATGGACAATCGCAAAAGGTGAAGAGAATGAAGTATGAGAAATTTCCCCAAATTCAAGACTCATCAGCCGATGACTTCTCTATACCAGGATAAAATCCGCATGCTATGTGACAAAGACACAAAATATTCTTTAAAATCTTCAGTCGGTTTCAAAACAACTTCCATTCAATGATCCTACTCATCGGCACTTCCGAAGCGCGAATCCAACTTCACCGCACCAAAACGATGGTTCATATTTCCTGGGAAATTCAATCTTTGGATGGCCACAGGATGTGCTTCTCGACACGTGCATTCGGTAATAGATAATAAAAAGTTCGATGCCGCAACAACCGTCGTATAACCTAAATTAATCGGTTGCCGTTGTCTGGATTTTTGGAGTGTTGGGTGCAGCAACAGCTCCTTGCAGGTTAGATCAGGGAATTTTTACAGCAGCATCCAGCCAACTTCCAGGTCGACGATGCGATGTTTGCCAGTGGTTCATGGATTTCGATTGCCTATGTCGAAACGCTGGAACCATCTTCAGCTTTGGCTTGGTTTACCTGAATCGGCAAATAATAGAAATGCCATAGCCGCATTTGCTCAGCCCTCGGAACATATAAACATGGGCCGTACTCCGTATGTATTGCTGCCGATTGAGAATTAATACCCTGTGGCGGCCCAAAAATGCGACTAGAATATCTTTGGAGGGTTGCACGAACTGTGACGCCGTATTTCGCTTCCGATAGTTATGTGATAATGACACGAACCCTGCCCTGTAGACGGCTTCCGCATCGATAGCTGAAGTGCGAGAGAAGTTGTTCTCTCAGCGACCTTTAAGGCCACAATGACTATGAAGAGTAATTCAATGCCATGAGTAGAGGGTGATTCTGAGGACAACGTTAAATTGACGCCGAAATGTGCTGCTGGTCCAATAGACTCGGCAATCGTCCATCTGATTGGGATTGATTTAACGATTTTCTAAATAACGATGTGGAATACCGAGTATTGCACGACCTTCAATTGTTGATTGTGTCCGCGATGTCGAAAACGATGGCGTAAAACGCAGTCACAAAATAAAGAAAATAAAAGGCAAAAGCTCCAACCCTGATTCGAACAAGGGACATTGCGATACTGGTGCAAACCACTGCAATCGCACGCTCTAACCGCTGAGCTACTGGAGCTCGAGTAGTGTTTCTGATTAGGGTTCATCATATTTGCGGGTATGTGGGGAAGGGAAAAAACCGTTATTAATCGATTCCTTCAACTCGGGTTTGCGGCATCCAACGCGGATTGGGATAACTCTCCCTGAAGCGTCAAGGGGGAAGGAGAAGGAGGGTGATATGTTTGGATTTGTTATTTGTTCTGTTCTTTCATTGATTGATTTTTTTGATTTGCTTTTTTTTCTTCATTTGTTGAATACTGTGATGGACTGCCGTCAACGCCACTGCTGTTGATCTGGGTGATGCGATATGATGCAACTGTTGGTTTGGCCCAGTTTTCCTCCTCCCCAACCAACCCTTTTGCCAACAATCTGAGATTGAGATGGGCAGTGCCAATGCTTTTATTGCTTTTTTATGGCCGTATATAAAATCTCATCTGATTCTATTCTTTCTTTCGTCTTCATGCTTTGTTCATTCTTGGTCACCTCATCAATACTTTCCTCACTTTCTTGTTCTTCCCTCTGTGTTAACTTTTATGGCTTCTATATCCTTTCCGCTCCTCTTAAACCTGCTATATTTTCATTTCCTTTTGATCCCTTTCAGCCACCGTGTTAATCACTCAACCCAAGGCTTCCAAGGCTGTCATTCAAAATACATTTATATTTAAGTTCTTGGATTTGTTATGTATATATTTTAATTATTATAGCAAAAACATGTGTGTTTTAAAACAGGAGTTGTCCAATAACGCTCTTTCAATTATTGCTCATCTAGGTCTGTGAATGGAACAGAATTGAGTCCATAATCCATCACCAACACCAACGCCGATGGGATAGGGGAACGAACCACAAACCAAAAAGAATACCAGTAAAAACCCTAGCATGTGAAAGCAGACCAGAAATACATAATACAATGCTAGCTATAGGCATTATCAACAATAATTACCAAAACCCTGCAATGGGAATCCAATTAACGCCTGCAGCTCAGTATATTTCCTAACAGACTGAACAGGCCAACCAACCACGATCCCTTCACAAATTCCCCCAGCCATAAATATACATACATACACACCTAGGAAACAATCAATATTCATAAAAAAGAAAATGACCAGAGAGCGCAGAAGCAGTCCAAGCAAGCCTGGTAACTCACATCGGTAACATGATTTGAACAGACAGTGAGGAAATCATCCGCAGCTGGGTTAGAAGTTTCTTGGAGACACTGGGAACTGAACCGTCCCATACCCCTGCTGCGGTTGAGCCCCATAGCCATGTGAATATCCGCCATCCGCAACACCGCTCTGACCATATCTGTATTTTGTGAACCCTGCGCTCACCCCACCGCCACCAACCGTTCCTACCCCGCTGGTATTACTACCGATAGCCCTAGTAAAACCACTAGCAGGCGGACCGCTAGAGGCGTAGGCACCTGAATTAGCTTGACCATCCATATTTGAACCATCGGGCCCCGCCACACTTCTTGATTTCATCCTCTGAAAAAATATCGCATACCGTGAGAGTGGTGGCTTCTCGTATTTGTCGTCCCCAGCTTCGGCTGCAGCATCTGCTGCTGGAACTGTACCGGGATCGGCTGAATATGGTGCTGAACTGCGTCGACGGGAACGCCAGAAGGATCGCTTACTATTGCGACTAAGACCCTCTGTGTAGTTGTTTCCGGGTGAAGGGCCAAACCACTTGCCAAGTTTGTGATGGCGGGCGTAGAGGATTTGGGGGTACAAGCCCAGGGCGAAAAGGAGGCTGTCGGGGTCGCAAATGAATTAGCAACTGGATGCGCTGAGATAGAAAACAAGTGAAACGGGAACTCACCATCCAATGATTGCCACAGAAAAAGCTCCCTTTTGTAACCTGCAGGCAAACCCCAAGTCTGGAAAGTGCGTCAGTTTGTCAATATTACCAGTCCCGGGCCCTGCGAGGCTCTTTGAGTCTCCGCTACCAAGAGGTGTATGGACAATGCCGGTACAGGAATCCACGCCATCTCGCGTCATGATTGCGATGGCAATGAAAGAAGCTATGAAACAGACATCAAGGAATAGCATCAACGCGGCGAAAAACGCTATCCCGCCAATACAAAGGGTAAATAATGACGCTAGCAACGTGTACAAGGCTGCAGCCCCGGAAAGGCCCTCGACAGCTTTGACCCATCGTGGAATGACCATGCCATGGTCGACGAGGACGGCGAGGAAATAGGAATATATTCCTAGGATGAGCGCTGCGGCGCAGAACTGAATGAGACGGAGAATGAAGTTGGAAATACGGATAAATACACCCGCGGCACTCATTGCGGGGAACTAGGTGACTGATCCAAGGTTATAAATTCAGCTACCCGAGCGCAAAAGGCAAGCTTATGATGGATCGCCCGGGCGAATTGCGGGGCCGGGCGATTATTTGTAGAATAAAAACCAAAAAGGGGTGGTAGATAAGATACAGAGAGAAGATGCAGTAGTTATTTCAGACACACCAGTCCAAACAATAGTTAAGGGGGGAAAACAAAGAATAAAAAGGGAGAAATATCCAGCAATTTGAGGGTGTTGGATTGTCGCAGCCAAAAAGCAAGCGCCGACAGGTAAATTTCAATGACGTCAGGAGCAATTCGGCGACTGGATGACGAAGCGGGCCTGACATCGAGAAACTCTAAATTCAGGCATGTCAAGCTGGAGCAATCTGCGGATCCCATGTGCAGTCTGGAATGAACATGCCCAATTGAATGAAAGAATATAACCTCACAAATGCCAGATCAGGTCAACTGAATAGCACTGTCCAATTTTCTGCGGTACGCAGGCAAATGCGTAGCTGTAGCTTGGAAAAGCGGACGTCTGTCATGGATTTAACTCCAGCGTACTTAACGTCAACTTACTACAACTCCGCATTGTTCCAGGTCCGGCAGACACAGTATAGAAAGAAGGTGAAAGAAATCAGCGTGGGGGGAGAGAGAATATATCGTCCAATAAGGCCTTGAACACAAACGGGTTTCATTTGATTGAAGTCATGTATATTTTTCGCTGGGTGTATATTGTACCAGCCAATTGACAGTGTTGAGACCCAAAATATCCGTGTTCATTGTACAAAATTCCTTGGCAAGCTGCTGTTGATAGTTCTTTGATCTACATATCATCGTCCCCACACGTTCCTTAGCGCCCCGTAGAAGGCTGCATCCAAGTGTATGGAGCATCATGACATCACAGTATGACTGTCACCGTTCCATGTTCGTATGATACCCCATCTCATTACCAGTAATTACCCAGTTTGCCGTGCATTTTAATGGCAGACCAGAAGATCCTTCTCCTCCTTCAAGGTCCGCACCCTCAGGGCAACTTTTCCATAATATCATCGAGAGCGCGGATAGCGTTAGAAGGGCGGCAACCTCAGCTGCGTGTAAAAGCGATGGAAATTGCATTGATACTGAATGTCACGGGAGAGACCGAAATAAGTTAAGCCACGGCGGATGTCATTGTCATCTCTCGCGGTTTTTTTGTTGTTCCTTGGCTTGTTCTTGATCCACGTATGCCCGGAGTATGGATTCCAAGCCCTCATTTCGCCTTGCCAGAAGCATCGCGTCGGATATATTAATGGTCGACCGTCCCGCATGTCTATTGCAAGTAGAATGGGATGAAAGCAAAAAGTTAGGTCAAATCGAGCCATATTGTTGCTCGTAAAACAACGCAAGGAGAAAGAGTGCAAGAGAAAAATTGGTAACAAATTAGCTCTTACTTGGCGAACGCTTCTAGGTCTTGTCCCACGGTCTCTAGAGATAATGTCAGCATTGATTCAAACGTTGACTGGAATGCCCATATGGAGAATGACGAGCAGGAAAATTCCAGCTAAAAGAACCAAGCCCAGTAGGCGGTTTATATACCTATTTGCGCCCAAACCATCTCTGTGAGAGCTCCTATGAACTGCGGAGTAGCATCAACACCAAGCTTGATAGTTTCATCATCGACAATTCTACCAATTGCAAGCCAAAGAGCAGACTTCAGGCGCTGTTGAGAGAATCACAATTAGCACTCCCTTGATGTTGACGAATGAGGTACAAACAAACAGCAAAGGCACACGAGCGTGACAAACCTCTTCTAGAGCTGCGGCGTTAGAATCTTGCTCAGGCATCGCGATGATGTACAGAGATGAGCAAAAATGCTGTCGTTGCTGACGGTAGGCGCATGAGCATCCAAGGAATGTCTTAAAATACGGCTGAAGACGATGCTGAGGATCGGCCTCTGATTGGTCCCACACGCGTCGGATTCTAAGAACACAAAAATCTGACTAAGCAAAGTTTGGAAGATGACGTAATGCAAACATTGAATCCCGATGCTTCAATGAATTTTCTCTTCTGCGGAGAATTCGCAGACGTCGCATAGCTCCATCCAGTGTACAGATAGCTCTTTTTGGGAGGATATAGAAGACCGAACAATTGGTCCTTGAACTATCCGTTATATGAACTCAAACAATTTCTCTCCCTTTCACCCGGTATATTCCAATTTGGAAAATCTCTCCTCCGAGTGGGCTGGCTCCGTAATCCACCAAAGACGAAGATAGAGCCAATTGCTCCTCTCCAAAAATTCAATGTCAAACCATTTACAGACTAAATGAAATTCATTTGTTGTTCAATGCAAAAACCATATCAACATGACGTCTCTCGACCCAACGTCCATCCTCTCCACCCTCCAAACTTGGTCCACAAACCTAAAAACCAACCTCTCTAACTCCGTCACCTCCCTGACACTCCGCGACTACATCCGCCTAATCTGGATAATAGGTGGCTATCTGTTTCTACGTCCGTATCTAGATTCTGGCTTCCGCAAACTCTTCACATCAAACATGGATAAATCCGACGCAGAGGAAAAGGCACAAGAGCAGGCGGAGCTAGAGGCCGCTGCTGTCGGAAGTGTTGGAGCCCGAGCAAAGCTGTCTGCAAATGCGTTGAGGGGCGCGCTGGGTGATGATAGTGAGAGCAATGAGGAGGAGGATGGGACGGGTGAAACGACGGGTGTGCCGCAGTGGGGGAGGAGTGCGCGGAGAAGGCAAAGGAGGGTGTTGAGAAAACTTGAAGAGGCGGCATTGAGGCATAAGGAGGAAGAAGATGACAAGGATATTGCGGATTTACTCGAGGGTTGATTGGTTGGTTTGGAATATAGGACCTCTCTTACTTTGGGAGGGATTGGGTAATCGTTGGAACAGGTATATATTCGCTTGAGTTTGTTGGATATACTGTCTGTGTATGTATACTACCTTTGGCTTAAATATATTGAGGCGGTGATGGATCTGTAATCGGTGTCGATATAGTGCCATTTTGTCATGGAATCTACCTAGGTAACGTCTTGCATTTGTTTATTTGGCTCGACAGCAGCTAAGAAATCAAACCCCTATATTATTTTGTTGACTTGCCATTTTCATTTTCCTGACCATTCAGATAAACTTCCCCCATTCCCTACATAATAGAAAGTCTACAAGAAAAGTTAGAAGCCTCGCCAAATGTTCCCTGCCATAAGGCGAGGTTAAATATGCATTGCATCCCACTCAGTAATTGTTCTGGTCTTTAATCCTGAGAAAATATATCAATCATGAAAATCAAAATCACATCTAATGCATTCTCCTTAACTCCTCCACAATCCGCTTAGTTTTCTCAACCGTAACACCCGCAACACCACCTGCCACAACCAAACCCACAATCTCCTCTTGTAATGCCGCCTCACAGGTCCAAAACCGCTCGATAAGTTCCCCATCGACAAAACGATACGGCTCCTCAGCTTGACGCACCGCGTTCTTGAACGCGCGGAACTTGTTAAATGGCATGGCACCAGGGGTCACCACCAGTCCAGCCATAGCGGATTGCAGGCGCATGAGAAGGTCTTGGTATGCAGGGTTAATGAGACCAAAGAGGTAGATGGAACCTTCGACCTATGATTTTTGTTAAAAGATTAAAAATAAGAAAAGCTATAAAGTGGGGGGAGATTAGAGAAAGGAGAAAGTAAAATAAAAAGGACAAAACATACCGTTCCCAAAAAAGCCTTTGGCGAAATAACTGCCTCTCTAGGTCCCGTCGCAGGCAACGACCCTTGGATGCTAACAGGCCTGATCCGATTGACCATCTCCCCAAGCAAAATCTCACTCGTAACTTCCAACCGCCTCTTATCATCATCTGTCACGCCATTGACATTTTGATTGAGAACTACAAGGTTCCCCTCCGCATCGCTCTCTAGGAACATATTTTCCGCAATAGGTGCCACAGCAGTGCTCCAAAGAGTCTGGAAATGGCGAGCTACCTCAGTGAGACTGTCTGGCTGGTCGTTCTCTCCTTGTTTGAATTCGATGATGGAGACGCTTTTCATGAGATCAGCTACCGCGATGAGGTTTCCTGTTACTGCAATGTCAATGGGGGCGGTAGAAGTGCGGTAGCTGGCGGTTTTATTAAGGGTATAGTCGGAGAGCTCTCCTTTGGCGATTGAGTAGATTACGACCTGAGGGAGTACCTGTTAGTCATAAATTTCCTGTTTCCTTTCTTGGTCATCGTTTGGTAGAAGGGTTCGACGAACTGTCTTCATAAGGGCAGCAACAATCTTATCCTGCATCACAGCCAGGGCCCTACATGCCCCTTTAACAGGGAGTTCCGCCACCTTTGCCAACTGCCTAGATCCCGTCACTTCAAACGCCAATATCCGTCCCCGTATGGACCCCTCACCGACGTCATCCAGATACGACGTGCCAACAACAAACATGTCTTTGAAGGACTCATTCCCATCACTGTCTTTTCCTTCCGGGAACTGCGCCTGAATGACACTCTCCACAAGTTCATCCGGACGCAGACTATAATCATCCAACTCCCTAAACATAATTTCATCAGCTAACATGAAGCGACTCGTAATAACCTCGGCCCCGTTCTCCAGCGTGCGCTTAATAGTACCAATCCCAAATGCCTTCTCAGCCGCAGAATACGCAACCCGCCGGACCGTTTCGCCGATCTCGAGCGTGTGAATCTGCGTCGTCCGCTCCGAGTCCACATGGGCTATTTTCAATTCTGTTGGGGTGGCCAAAGCGATGGAGCCCGGGTACGCTTCGGAGTTAAAGTGGCAGATGCGCGAGGCCTGATCAGAGTGGACTGCGGAGTATATGATGCGGCCCTCTGTCGCGTAGATCAAGCTAGGCTGTTCACAGGTTGCAAAGATATTATACAAACCGTCTCCCCGTGGAAGCTTCTTGAACGACGGTTGCTCGGAGCCCAGAACCAGTTTGCTCATTTTTGTTAACGTGAATTCGTCCGCATTGAATGAGAAGGAGAATACTCCCCCGTCGGCCATGGAGACAAAAAGGGTTGCGGGTTGATTAGGGAGGACTTCTGCGACAAGCACTGAGCGTGGAAAAGCTTCACCCGGCTCGCCCACCGACGTGCTGTGGCGGATGGTCATGTCTGCCAGGCTCATTACAGCAACTTCAGCCGTTTGTGGCAGGCAGAGGATACAGTAGGTGGCCGGGGAGGAGGCAACTGTGACACCAGATACCTGTGTATCGTCGCCGAAATCCTTCTTCCCAGCAAGCTTAATTTCCCCTTGAATATCAAAACACATGAGCACCTGACCCCCAACCACTAAAACAAGGTGATCATCATTTGACGAAGCCGCCGTGATCGCCTTCTGAGAGGGAGGAGACCAGTTCCACAGCAGCATCCCGTCATCCAGATCCGCCACGCGAACATTGCGTTCCGTAACCTGCAAAATACGACCATTAGGCAAATTCGCTGCAAGTAACGTACTCTCGGCAAGTCCCAGGCCCATAAATTCGTCCTTTTCCTCCACCTCTCCATCCTGCGTGAAATGAAAGACCCTAGACTCATCCACAAATGAAACCAACAAGGTATCTGAAAATCCCTCCTGACACGCCACCCGCAGTGCCCAGAGGTCCGTTATGTGCTCCATAGCCCCTAATACACCCACCTCCTCCATGCCAACCCCACTCCTAACACTTCGCAAACTACCATCATCAAACGCTCCTGAGCCCGTAACAATCCGCGCCTGACCAGACGAAAAATCGTGCGTCTGATTCTCCCCAGCCCGCCCACCTAGATCCATAATTGTAAAATCCAGAATTGGCGCAATATTCGAAAATGTCTGTATGACTTCAAATGAACCCTCAGTTATACGGATGAGCTGCGAGTCGCCTTGATGAGAACCGATAAATGTCAC
Source organism: Paracoccidioides lutzii (assembly GCF_000150705.2). NCBI lineage: Eukaryota > Fungi > Ascomycota > Eurotiomycetes > Onygenales > Ajellomycetaceae > Paracoccidioides > Paracoccidioides lutzii. The sequence goes on along the minus strand of NW_015440955.1, from coordinate 1,032,758 downwards.
TCCGCCGCCAAGATATACAAGGACCGAGGCCCTGGGTATGTTGCCTAGCAGGTCGAGTTTCCAGCTCTGCACAGCGTTGTCCTCGTCAAGGATGAGCATAAGAAAGAACAGCCGGCCGTAGTCATCCGCCAACAGCCATCGCTGGCCATCGACCTGTTCCCAAGCGACGAAAATGGTGGCTTCATCGAGGGGTAAGGAGATGCATTCATTTGTTGCGTCGTCGAGGTATCGGATCGAGGTTTCGCCTAGGACTAGGAGACCGCCTGTATAAATCATCAGTCAACGTAGGATGCACCTAGCGCCAACAATCCTATCAAAGGAGCAGCAAAAATAACCATACCCAACGGAGCCGGCACGGGTATCAAAAAGCTCGCTCCCATCTCCAACTCCTCCTTCAGCAAATCCAGCGCTTTCAATACTGCAATGCATCCAGTATCTTGCCCAGCCCCGCCACCAGTCCCAATCCCCATGCCACCATACGTAAATTCCAACTCCCTTACCTTCAATCTGACCTGCCCCATCGTATCCTCGTACAAAAACGCCATCCTTGGTAACATGTCTGCCTGAGTATGCAAAAACGCAGATGACCGCACCAACAACTCATCCACCCGCGCCTGGCAGGGTTCCCCCAGCTCCACCTCACCAGCAGCATTAGTATTACCAATATGACTACTATCATGTTGATTCTGTGCTGTCACAGCTCTCTTGCCATACTTCCGCCCGCCCTGCCTCGCCGTCCGCTGCGGCTGGCCAATGGGGATAACTGTAATGATTCCTTCATATAGCTCGAGGGTAATAAATTTGCCTGAAGGGTCGATGAGGCAGCGGTCTCCGAGCTGGGACTCCCGGGAGGAAGGGTCGGCAAGGTCGACGTATTTGCGCTCGGTGCGGAGCTGGGAGGTGACCGGGTTCCAGGAGACGGTGAAATAGGTGGCACGGTCTGTGCCGATGAAGAGGACGTCTGTTTGGGGGAGGAAGAGGGGTTGTTGGATTTGTGGAGGTGATAGTGTTTGTGGTTGCTGTTGTTGTATTGGGGGTCTGGAGAGCTTTGCTAGCGTGGTAACTTTTCCATAGATAGCTTTTGAATATTGGAGGGAGAGGCCTTCAGGGGTTTGGGAGTAGAATTCGAGGCGATTGGATTTGCTGGGGGTTAAGTGGAATAGTGTATGTAATGCTTAGTTACATGAAACTGTATATGGAGTATTTTACGCAGAGGGAGGGAGGGAGGGAGGGAGGGAGGGGGAGAGGAATAGCGCGGGACTCACGCAACAACCAGGCAGTCCTCCCCTGGGTTCAAGAACTGGAGCTTCAGGGCATGACGGATGCTGCTGGCGTGGTGGATGGGAACCACATATGCCATCTTGAGGACCTGAACTCTACGGTTGCGCTGTCAATGAGACGTGTCTGTGGGGAAGGGAGTGATAAGGGTGCGCGGAAGTGGTTGTAGCCTGTAGTGTTAGAAACAAAAATAGAAAACGGGTTATTATACCTTCGCAGCCACCCCAGTCACAGATGCTCCATGCATTCAATATCCTAAAGACCCGGAAAATGGTCGTGCAGCACCAATAAACCGCTGGGTGCTTTGGGGTTTGGTGAGTTGAAGATGGTTTGAAGTGAAGCAGGGGCAGTTTGATGTTGTCAGTTATGTCATGATGCAAACTGCGGAGAACTGGCTTGGCTCATTCTAGCTGGACAGATTGGAGACAAAATATCCGCGGAGCTAACCATCCCACGTAAATACGATGGATACAATAAAAATGAGAGATAATCGAGTAACTTAATATGGATATCGGAAATATCATACATCTATTTTACATATTCCATGTGCACTTGGATCATCTCATTTGGTATCTCATTCCAGCAAAGAAGAAATCCCATGAACAAACAGCAAGCGAACATATCAACAAGAAATACAAAGTAAACCAACCCCTTACTATCTAGACTTCTCCTGAAGATACTTATACACAACTGAGAAGTCTTTCCCCGCATGCGCTCCATCTGTCTCCTCATAAACCTCCTGTGCCTTCTCAGCAAGCATCAACGGCGTCCCGGCCTCCCGCGCCGCCTCAACAGCCAACCGTAAATCCTTCTTCATCAACCCAATCCCAAAGCCACCTTTGTATTCCCTTGACGCTGGAGCCGTCTCCACAACCCCAGGGACAGGATTGTTCACCTCACTCGACCACGATCGACCGGTCGAGGAATTAATCATCTGCCCCAGCGTCTTCGCATCTAGTCCCCAGCGAATTCCCAAATTCATCGCCTCAGCCGTCGCAATGTTTTGAATGGCTAGCAGGTAATTGTTGGCTAGTTTCCCCGAGAGGCCCGCGCCCTGTTCGCCCAGGTGCCACACCTTCTTGCCCATGAAAAGTAAGGTGTTTTCGGCGCGCTGGGCGAGGCCGGGAACCTTAGAGGAAGCTCCTAGCATGAAGGTGAGGGTGCCGGCAGAAGCACCGACGACGCCTCCGGACATGGGCGCGTCGACAAACTTGCCGGCGCCCGTGCTGTGGACTGCATTTGCAACTTCGCGGGATGAGGCTGGGTCGATGGTTGAGCAGTCTACGAAAAGCCGTTCTTTGTCCTGGGGAAGTTTGGGTAGGCCGCATTTTAGGATGTGGTGGAAGACGTCTTTGACGTGGCGGGGTTCGGGTAGGCTGGTTATGATTGTTTCCTGGGGTGTATGTTAGACTTTTCCTAAAATGATGCGTGGAGGTCTAAATAAGAGCAATAGAGAAGTGATTCTCGATGCGTGGCATTTAAGGGAGGATGGTCCAAAAGAGTAGAATGTATCAATGTGTTTGAATCAACAACGCTCCGTGTACGAATATGAATGCAAATGTTGAAATGATATATGAACTCATATATATCATCATATCGTATATGCACATCATTCCTTACCGATTCCCTTGCCAGCTGCTGAGGGCTAGCCGCAACCTCAACCTTCAGACCACTGGCTACTTCTTGGACGAATTGCTGGGTGACTTTGGGATTGGAGTCGCATATGATGAGAGTGTCGGACTCGGGAATTTTAGAGCGCAGATTTCTAGCCATTGGGAATCCTAGAGGGAAGATAATAATAACACATAGGTTTGTTAGTTAGCTGGTAAATTTTGAGGCATCTGAATTGGCGGGAATGCGGAGCTGGCAGAAGTCACCGGGGAACGACAAAAAGCACCAGAAACGGCACTATACAAACGAGACTGTAGAGACATATACAATTACGTCTCGTGTAGGAATAGGAATAATTGAAAAGGAATCCAAGCTTACCCATCTGTCCCAGCCCGATAAAACCCCAAGTCGCATTCCGGGGTCGACTTGTGGAGAAAGCTCTCTGTGCGGCGTGAAGAGTACGAGCAGATGCAAGCACCCTTCTCAGAGGGGTCTTCAACACGGAGGTGCTCATATTGAGAATTGTAATAGCTGATGGAGCTGGTGAGAGCAGCGAGTGGAATGCAAGAGGGGAAGCAGAAGAGAGAAGAAAATGAAGGGCTGCGGAGGAACGGGAGAGGATAACCGTCAAAGATAGCTAGCTATTAACTCTGAGCTCGTTAAACCAAGAACAGATCAATTATTTACCCCAACTCAACAGTTGTAATTAAACAATGGCCGCGCCTACAATAATAGATAGTTGGCTTTCCATATTATCCGTATCAAGATGTGGCTGGCCCCTTCAGCACCCCGCACCACTGCTTATTATTTAACCAACGATAACTGCAATATTATTCAATCCCCGGCTTAAACCGAAAAGTGGGGCTTGGTGATTGGATAGTGCATTCGTGGCGCTGAGGATTGGATGGGAGAGCATGAAGGCGAAAGGGATAACCAGAGACGGGAGATCAAAATGATGGTTACAGATGAGATAGTTATACAGAGTTGGTAATCTAGATATCGAGAGGTCCATCTCAACTTATTTTCCCAATGAATATCTCTAATAACTTAATTCGACTCCGCCAAAACCAATGACTGGATGTTGTTGTTTCTGGAGTGCGTGCCGATGCAGTTTGTTTATACATAGAATTAGTTATCCCCGCAACCACAGAAATGCGCTTTATCCTAACCCAGAAACCAGATGGAGAAACTGAGGTTGATTTTCATGATGTATCTTCATCAGTTAAACAATAACCGGACTTCAACAACGAATGGCTACATTCTCCAGTTATCATCCGCTTCAGCCTCACCATCTTTGTGGCCCGCTATATTACGGGTCATCCGCCATTATGCCCCTCACTAATACTTAGTTAAAGCCTTAATATGCCACAGAGTTCCGGAGTAGGTACGTGTAAATCAAACACTAAAGCTTTCCAACATGGTGCTTCATTAGTTACCATGAAAATTGTGAGCCTGTCGTATAACAACCTGGCATGCCGTAAAGATTTCGGCTCCAGAAGGCAATTAAGCAGCAGTCAGAAAACTGCTCATTCACAATCTATCTAGCTATCTCCGTTTATCACGTTAAAAGAGACTTCGTATTCTCTTCTTGACTTTATTCTGTTCTAAGTCTAGACACTATGGTCATGTCAATCATCCGGACTCGAAAGAGCGCCCCCGCAAAGATGACATGTGCCCTCTGCAACGGGTTCCAGGGGAGATGGAGCATTGCGAGCATGTTGGCAGACCCCAGCCCGCGGCATATGAACAGACACCATATCGTTCCCAGCTTCACCTGGAACGAATTGGAAGTGTTCGCCAGCTCGTGCTACTGCTGCCAAGTTCTCGTATCGGGATGTCTTGGGTGTTTCCAGCAGCACGGCATCCAGGTCTCAGATATCCTCCGGGGCATCTTAAGTTTCTACTATCCGAGCACCAATTATGATACAGAGAAACAGGACGCGAGCAAGAACTTGATATTTCTCCTGAACAACGGCCGCCGTTTTGAAATCCAATTCTTTTGCACAGATGACGATGATTGTCCCATCCCAGATTCTTGGGATTACATCCCTGTCTCGAAACGAACTTCCCCGAGGACAGATTCTGATCAAGCGATGGTTACCATCAAGAGCTGGATCTCTGCATGCATCGTCACTCACTTCACTCCTGAAAGCTTCTGCAACACACCAGATAACCCGCAATTGCCCACAAGGGTAGTTGACGTCGGCCTTGACGACGGGGTTGTGAAGCTTCTTGAACCAAAGGGCGCAAGGTCCAAGTACATCTGCCTCAGCCATTGCTGGGGGCTTGCCCAAATTATCACCACCACTAAATCAAATCTCGTCCAACACAAAAAGGCCATCCCCTGGAACCTACTCTCCAAAACCTTCCGCGACGCTATCTCCCTCACAAGAAGCCTAGGCTTTAAGTATATTTGGATAGACTCCCTCTGCATCATCCAAGATGACGCACGAGATTGGGACGTCGAGTCCGCCCAGATGGCCTCCATCTACACAAACGGCCACCTAACCATTGCTGCCACCAGATCTCCCAATGGTGCTGGTGGTCTCTATTGCCAAACGCCCGATTTTGAAGTCGCCGGCACCACACCAGACAAAAAAGCAGAGCCTTACCGTCTCTTCTTCCGTGAACGCATCGACCACCACATTGACATGGACGTCGTCATTCCGGACGCCGGTGACGCCGCCACGGGAAACCCAACAGCAATCCATTACCCCCTCCTGACACGCGCATGGGTCTACCAAGAACGAATGCTCTCCACACGCATTCTCCACTTTGGCAGATACGAGCTCTTCTTCGAGTGCCGCTCCGGTGTCCACTGCGAGTGTGACGGGATAGAATTCAACGGATCTTCTCCTGAAACGCCCATCCCTCTGTTTAAAATTGAGCACGCGGAGGCCCTACAGGATTACGTGAGTGACTGGGCGGAGCAGTTCAGTGACCAGGTCGTTTATCAGGGCGCTAGCCTGTGGCGAACCATGGTAAGCTGCTATACGGCGCTGCTACTGACCAAATCGAAAGATCGCCTGCCGGCCATCAGTGGTATTGCTAAGGATCTCGCGGCACGGCGTAAGTCAAGGTACCTGGCGGGCTTGTGGGAGGAGACGTTGAATGACGACCTGCTTTGGATTGTGCCGTCGCGATCGTGGTATAAAAAGGCTAGACCCCATCCGCGCAACGCACCGACATGGTCATGGGCGAGCGTCGAGACCTACATTCATTATTGGGATGGGGTGTTGTTTACCAGTCTTGAAGAGGAGAAGGGGGAGCTGAGGGAACGGTTGCCGTATACGCATTTCAGTACGATAAAGAAGTGCGAGATAACCTGGTCGGCTGTAGATGAGTTTGGGACTATTGCTGGTGGGTTTTTGACGATTTCAGGACTAGTGGTGGAGGGCGTGCTTGAACGGGAGGTCGAACTGTTGCAGGGAGAGGGGGAGAGTATTGTGCACTATGTATCTCTCCCAAGTCGCTACTTGCGGTTAGAGATGAAAGCGGATTATCTGCTTGATCTTGATGGGCCGGGTCAGACACGACCTGGGGCCAAGGTATTGTGTATGCGCATGAGTGCCATGCAGGAGGGATCGACAGATCATTTGATATCGCTCGTCTTAAAGGATTCGTCAGAGACTCGCGGTTGTTTTGAACGAATTGGAATTGTAGTTCTCGCAAAAAAGCCACCTCCTATAGATCCCTTTGGAGAATTGTTCCAGAAAGCTGGAGAACAGACTGTAACCATTGTTTAAAAAGGTTATTAGTATTTTAGTACACCGGCCAATGGCATCCAGAATAGCTAATAGAGGTATCATCATATATTAGAGTTAAATATGGAGTTTTTATCACAATGATTAGCCAAATCTATCAACAGCCATCAAAAACGACTCAACAACACAAAAACAGCGGAGGCCACCTAAAGGGGTCAGGTTTCGAACGAAACGAAGAGCGTAATGCAAACACAGAACACGCACAAGATGAAATGAAATAAACCCCAGAGGACAAAACACTTCAGTTTTGTTTCTTGCCCTGAAAGAGTTAAGAATTTGCCCAATTAAAGTATCCCATATGCTCCGAAAACTCCAAAGCCCAACACCAACACACACACACACACACACACACACACACACACACATGCCAATCATTACCAAACTGTGTGATAAAATGCATATGGAAATGGAAATTATGGGACACCAGTTAAAAACGCTTGTTAAGATGATGGATGGATAAGGCAGGATATAAAGTGATTGCATCACGGCACGAAGAGAAATAAAAAAGGAGAATAAATATATGTAAGCATAGAGGACTAAATGGGGAATGTGGTGGGGAGGAAAGAAAAATCTATCTAGAGACCAAGGGTATCTTAGAAACAAAGCAGGACGAGCAGAAGATGTAGTAAATGACGAGAGAAAGTTACTATGAGAGGGCGCGAGGGAACGGCTAGATTTCGGAATAATATGATTACTAGAGAATGTAAATTGTCCGGGAATTATGGACCTGGAGAAGCCGGCCCACTTGCAGCGCCGCTGTTGTTAGACACAGAAGAACCAGCCGCAGGGCTTGTAAGATACTCCGCCGGAACTCTCGGTACCCTCGGCGAGCTGGAGGTTTGGGCAAACGCGCGATGCTGAGCTCTGAACAGATCCCGATGGCGCTCCTTTTCTCTCGTGGAGGAAGTTCCACCGGTCAAGCGACGGACGCTGCTGCGGATAACGGACTCGAGCGAAAAGGGGCCCTCATTACCATGGCGCGGAGATGTGGTTGAGCCAGACGATGGTTGGTTGAGAATGAAACGCTCATCGGAGTCAGATAGCGCGTCCTCAAGCTCGTCATCGGATAGGAAAGGGAGCCCAGAATTTCCGAACGAAGGCATCGGTATTTGGTGGCTGGTGGGGTAGGTATTTGCGGGTGACGTGACGGATCGTGTGTGCATGGACATTCGAGAGTGTGGTAGGGCGGATGTTACGCTTAATGGTGAGGTATGTATCCCGCTAGGGTCAGTGCGTCCGGTGGTTGGTCGGGATTCAGCGAGGCCATTGTGAAATGAGGAGTATGAGGCGGTTCGAGCTAGAGACTTGCGTAGGAGAGGAGCTGTTTGTTGATCGTACAGATTCGCGCTGGCGTCGTGGAAGTCACTTATATAACTACGTAGTGTAATACCTGAAATCGAATTTGAAAGCGGCGGAGCCGCGTCGGATTCATCGAAGAAATCATCAAGGCTATCTAATTTCTGTAGGAGGTCACCCATGTTTCCGTCATGTTGTGTATCGATTGACTTCATCGTGTCAGCGCGCAGACCTGGGAAATACGGATCATTATATTCATCTGCGTGGAATTCCATCTCAGGGGATGTTGTGGTTTGCTCCGATCCATCAGCTTCTGCACAGGTGTAGAAAACAGCATGGACATTATTCCTCGTTAGGCTTGACTGTGCAGCAGGAACTGGGATAGACCATCCGGTCCGCTCAGGTATTCCGTACAAACTCTGAATACGCTCAAACTCCTTGCGTATCGCCCGAGACGAGGATGACGAAGCCATACTCATTCTTAGATGGTGACGCTCCATCGGGTTTCCAGAAACAGTCATGATATGGTCCATCACTTCGAGGGCTTGGGGACACAAGTCGGTGTGTAATAGCCGAAGTAGTGGAGATATGAGATCAGGCCCATAGCACGCTATTTCGGGTCGACGCATGTCCATTTCCGCAATTATTGCGCATAAAATTTTCATGATCTTAATACGGAACCAGGCAGTTGTATTTGTCAATAGCCCCATAAGGAAGACAAGGGTTTGTACATCATGTGCAGGGAAATAATATGATCGAATGGCTGCCACAGCGTCTACCAGAAGATCCTGACCTCGAGTATAATGGCCACTTGAGAATCCAAATAGGCAATCAGAAAGATGGGTATATCCATTGTTCTCAGAGCCTGAGGCAAGGAGCCTGGCCCGCTCCACGACTTCCTTAGACCTTTCAGACAGGTCGAACTGGTGGAGTAGCCCGGGAAGATTTGCCAGAATCGCAAAGAGCAATCGGGAACTATCACCTACCAGCTCATTATTGGGAAGGGCGGTAAGCCGATGCATGACGGTCAAAGTCCTATCCAGCAATTCGTCAGACTTAAGGCCCTTGTATATCAACACCTGGATGCCTTCAAAGTCACCTTCCCACTTTGGCGGTTTACTTTCTCTGAGTTTCGCCAACACAACCGGATCACGCATGTCCACCTTGTCCAGATACTTTTCTAACATGCCAACACTTTCCATAAACTCGCGTTCATGAATGGTGTTGAGACATGCACAAGTTGTCCAAAAGAGCTGCGGGTAGCGAAGCAAATCCTGCGGGGCAAGCGAACTGATGATGATCTTCAGGGTTGTCAGAATTTCCATCGAGAAAGTCTGATAATCGGTCTCCTCCTCTGCAATGGTATTGGACAGTCGTGCGAGCATATCCGCTAGCATTCTCGAGTCAAGTGAGGTAGAAATGCACCTAAAAACCTGGAATGACCGACAGGCAAGATGCCGAACTGGGCATGAAGTAGCCCAGTTCAATGCCTCTTTAGCCCACATATCATTCACCGATTCGTAAGCAGCAGAGAAGAAGTTGGCGACATCTTGCGTCACCCGATGCATGGACGCGGGCACTCGACTAGGGTCCTGGTCATCGTCATTGCCATTATTATCCTCATACTCCCAGACAACGGTGGCGTCACCTTGACGGATACATTCAACAAAATCTTCGATAGATTGCCTCATATCATCGGGGGAGTCACTAATTTTCGAAGCAACGAGCTCATGGATTAAATGGACAAGCATCTCACGGGCCTCCTCTTGCACCGTGAGCGTGTAATGATCCCAGAAAATAAGCGCAACATGGAGCAATTTCACCACGTCATCAAGCCCGAGGGTAACAGGAGATACCATCAGATCAACCAGGAAAATGAGAGAAACTTGGCCCAATGAATAGCCAGCCTGAGTAAAGTGTTAGACGTAAAATTTAAAGCAAACTGGAGGAGTTCATGGCCTACCTGCTTGTTGCCTACTGGCAAAACAGTCCCGAGATCAGCAACATATGGCAAGCCCTTCAAATCAGGAGGCGGTGGCATTGGTTCTCTTCTCTCCTGAACCATGTTTTTAGGCACGACTTGCATCAAGAAAAACTCAATGACTTTAGAACCTGCCAGGGTTGTAGACAAGAAAACAACAATCTGTTTGGCATAGTCCACGAAATTTTGTTCCTTACGTTCCAAACACAGGTTGATGATAAAATCCAGAACGAGTTGCACATTGCCCCCATGGGGTCCTGTTGCAAGAGCTTGCCAGAGAGCTTGGACTTCGTTGGGGAGAACGGTGCTTGAGCGAATCGTGATCTCGAAGAGATTTGCAAGGAGCATGTAAGACTTGGCTGTAGGCCCGCCGTTTGGATCCACTTGAAGTTCGATTGCCTGGATCCACGGAAGGATTGCGGCCACCATGTTACGTTGAGTGTCCGGCTGTATGTTCTTGAAATGCAGCGAAAATTCAGAAAATATCGTGAATGCGAGGTCAGTATGCTGTTGTGCTAGCCGTTTTGATGTCTCAAATTGAGCTAGCTTGTAAACAGCAGTTGTTTTATCGGATATACTGATGTCGAAGTCCTGGATCCTGGAGTTCTTCTGCTGGCGTTCTTCAAGAGTGCGTAAGAGGCGTGCAGACTTCATCCGTATTTCTCGCTTGGCGTTGCCTAGGGTGAAAAGAACAGCCCCGAGAATTCTCCAGAATGCCAACGGATAATCTGTATGCTCGATTAAAACCTGAGCAACAACCTCAAAATAACTTTCTAACGCCTTCGGACTTTCAGATAGATAGCACATTTCTATTGACTGCTCCAGAAGGTATGGAAACTCCTTATTGTGAATGATCAAATTTTTTAGAGCTCGTCGGGCGATGGCGTGTAGTTTGTCACTAACGGTGTTCAGAATAATATCAATCCAGGACAGCATACGTCGCACATCGAACTGGAGAGTGGCTTTGCTCTCTGTCATAATCTTGATAGGTCCACCACAAAGAGAGGCCATAGCACTTAAAGCAGCCGTTCTCAAATTCCTCTTCTCAATTTCCAACGCAGCGGTACTTCGAACCTCCCACGGTTCTCGTTGTCGAGCCAGCGCAAGCTTCCTCATATTTTCCTCTCGCACAGCGATCTGTGACTGGTTCGGTGAATAACCACACCAATCTTCCATGAGGGAAAATGCGGATTTCCTTGACTCGAATGACATCCAGCGGGAAGGGTCCTTGGATCTATTGATGCCTTCGAATAGTTCCTCCAGCAATCCACAATAATGGAACCTCAGCTTTTGAAACTCTAAGTCATTCTGCACCTCCACATCACTAAGAAAAATCCTCAGATCCTTCGTGTACGTAACGAGGTTATTGAGAATCCAGTCGTCGTTATACACCTCAGGCTCCTTCAGAAAGTGCGATGTCACCTTGTAAACATTGGTAACTTCAGTTCTCAGCCTATCTGTCTTTCTGTTTCGTCGCGGGCTACTTGGGGTGCGATTGTGAGATCCGATCCGTACCCGCGCCTCTTCATTGCATGTTGTAACTGCATACTGTAGAGACTCCAGCAATGTCCGATACAGGTGTTTATTGATTGAGCCAAGGGCGACGACGATGGCATTGCGAATGGAGTCAGGACCCGCTGACAGTAGGGGTATGACAGTAGCAAACAATGCTCGAGCTGAACCAATCTTATCCGGGGGATGTTGACTCGCCTTCGACATCTTCCGCGCATGCTGGGCATTGGCAAGTTGACTCTGAGACTGTGCCCCCGCAGTGTTGATAGTAGTGCAAGCCATAATAAGGTACAATTTCCACTGTTCAACCAATATGTCTGGCGAATTGCTGCTGCGGTGTCCCGGTCGACCGTGAGCCATATCAAGAGCTGCATACTGTCCCGGTTGAAAATGTTCAGCAAGAGCAGCAATGCTGTTGTGCATTTGAACTAGTCTAGCACAAACGATTTCGCGGCCCAGGGTCACGGCAAATGGGCAAGTGTCGAAACTGATACGGATGAGATTGGGAAACACTTTCGACCACAGAGTGGAGTCGTAGGAAACCTCGCTGCTGCAGATCTCAATGAGAGTATTTTGTGGCCCATTTTTCTGCTTTCCCTTTTGAAGTCGACTTCTTTCAGCAACAGTAAGCAGTTCATCCTTCAGATCTAGCACTTTATGCGACTCGCCTTCCAAAATATGAATTATCCGTGGGATGTCCTTGCCGGTCTTGCCCAGGGCACTGTCGAATTCGGTAATCAATCTCAGGACTGTGATTGCGAAAGCACGAACTCGTCTAGACTGTGAACAGAGGAAGAAAAGTCCGTGGGATTCGACCTCCTCCACATGAGCCATAACAGCCGACAAGTCTAGGTGCAATCCTCTGCTCCCCCCACCACCTTTTTCCGACGGCTCTGCACTTGCCTCTCTGCTCCGTTGCCTGATCTCTTCGATCCAGATCTGGATTAATTCGACGTACAGTTTCAAAGTCGATTCAATGTGGCCAGGGCCAAGCATTCCCTCATCCGACATAGTCGAGTACCTAGCATCAAAGTTGAAAATAAACCGGGCGAACCCAATGGCAACATGCTGCGCATGGGACTGACGAGCAATAGATTTGAGAGATTCAGCCGATGAGGTAGCGATATTGTACTGTACGTGTGCAGTCCCGGTGCACAGCAAATTAATCAAAGAGTTGAAGGGAATATGATCGGAAAGGCACCGAGGAAGAGCTTGGACAGCGACATGGAGCAAATCATAAAAGGCCTGCTTTTGGTCAACACCGTTTGAGTGGTCGTCTTTTCTTCCAAAGCTGAAAGCATCCGCGATTGGAGTTTTGGGTGTTACTCCGCCGAACTTTTCATCCAGAGCTGCCTGACCACCAAAAGTATTATCGCATAAAATCGTGATGTTGCCAAGTATTTCACAGAAGTGGTAGTAAAATTTACGGTAATTCTCGCTCAATTTAGCAGTGTTTACTGGTCGCGAAATATCTTCTTGTCGCTCATTTTTTTTGGTTGGATGTAAGTTGTCTGCTGTTCGCGGATCCGCGGAGGGAAATGAGGGAAATGAGGGAAATGGGCGGTCAGCAGCAGCGAAGTCTTGCGGAAATGGAGGCGGTTGGTGGCCACCGTTATCTAGGTCGGCCATTATTGCCAGAAAAGAACGAATTCCAATCACCGTTTTTTCGGGTTCCATATGCTCAATCTTCAACTCTTTGCCAGACATGATAAGTTCCGAATTAACGAGCGGAAATATTATGCCTCTGAAGCACATATCAGGATGCTTAAATCCAACCATCCGAATGAGCTCGGTCAGTGGTTCTGCCACCGCGGGCTCAGTGGTAAGATACGTCCTCCTACCACCTGGAAGTGCAATGCGAATGATTTCATCAATTTTTCTAAGGGGATTATTAAGGGAATCAGGGTAACGGAAAAGATAGGTCCAAAGCAATCTGCAGATCGCTTGGAGGGCTGTCCCTCTGGTAGGACGGTCCTTGAGTTTTGGCGGGAGGCTGGTAATCACAGACATCCACTGACTATTGAAAGTTTCTTTAGGCGAGGCGCAAAGAAGTAATGTATAAAGGGGAAAGGCACTGCTCCAGTGTCTAGGCTTCGTAATAATTTGAGATAACCGTGGAAAGAGGAGATCCAAAAAATCTTTCCACTTAGGTGATGTCAAGTCGCAGGAGACGTTGGCAGCGATAGGGAGGAGGAAAGCTTCAAGAATTTGGCAATATGCCTGTTTCAGATTCTGGCCGTGTGAACTCACGAATAATCTCGCCACAGCTTGTAGAAAATCACAGGACCTACTCCAAGCATCCTCGGGGAAGGTCCGTATCTTTAGATGCCTCATTCCAAATACAAGCAGCTCCGCTTTTGTCTCCAAGTCCCTTGCTGATGACAGTCGCGAGTCCTCCATTTGACATTGGCTCAGTTCCGCAAGAAATCTATTTGTAACGCTGGAAAAATTGGACTCGCTCATGATTCCCAAGAGTTGACCGTAAACACGCCAATTCGCCATTCGGAGGGGGGATGCTGCAATTTGGTCCGGATCAACTGTCTTCAATTGTCCGAAAACTATGTCTTCTAGTCGATCAGCCATTTCGGTCGTGATAGCTTGCAATGTACTCTGGTTGAAAATCTCGATCAGGACCCGACACACGAGGTAAACTGAAACTGTCGCACGACGTTCAGCCAGCAGAATATCTTCTTGACGTGATACGGATGAAATATGTGAATTGTTCGGTAGAGAGTTGGGATCTTGGGTTTCAGGCCCGGCCTGTGTAGGTTCTGTATTCCGGCGAGCAAGGCCAGGAACAGGAAGGGACAGTTGCTTTGTGTGGCTGGCAGGGTGTTTCGCTGCAGAGGCAGCCTCCCCTTTCGTCTTTCTCCATACCATGATAGTGTCGATTAATGGTTTTGGCTTCTGCTTTGCAATGTGGCCTAGAGCTGAAATGAGTTGATCAAAAGTTGGATCAGCACCTGGACCGCATACATGTTCCACTGGTGTATCGAAGTCACCGATGCTCATGATGCATCGGTTGATTTTTTCATCTGCCTGGCCGACAAAAGAATTGAATAAATGATGAAGAGCATATTCTCCAACAGTCTTTGCCTCCTGAGACTGTTTGGCAGAATGTGACGGATGATGAGAATGATCTCGCCTCGACTTCCCGCCTGAAGTTCCTTTCCGCTGTGTTGGGGTGTCACTAGACATTTCAGCAATGTGGCTATCCTGTATAGTTGCTAGAGACAATGACTGTATCTGGCAAGTTATAGGTGCGCCACTGCCCGCATATCCTGAAGAATATTCAACAAGGTCCCGCTTTCCGTTCAAAGTGGAGTCGTTGACGTGGCTTAGCCCAAATGCCATGGAGGCAATCTCTTCGGGGCTTAAAAGGCTGGCAATGGTGGAGGAAGTTCCAAAACTTGCATTCCTAGAATGTTGGATGTTTCCGTGGACAATGGAGGCCTGGCGATGGTGTCCGTAGGAGTTTGATGGTCGTCGCTCAAGCCCTTCACCTTCTAGACTCGCGGCTGATCGCGCACCAGCTGATTCGGGGCTATTTGAGTGCGACTGAGTCCGCAGCCGTGACTTAGGTTGTAGGGATTGAAGGGTAACGGGAGAGGTATCGGAAGGTCTCCCACGGGTAGAAGATGGGTCTCTGATATGGGATATCATATGGGGAGGGTTTCTCGACACCAGACGATCCGACGAGGAGGAATGAAGATTTGGTTGGGAGCTGGTCATCATGGGATCATTTAGTCTGTAGGGAAACGACTGACCGCCACCATTGGGTAGAACTAGGTGAGGACTAGCTGCAGAATAGTTAGAGATAGCGAAAATAAGCGTTTCACGATGAGGGAGAAGCTTGGGGAGGGCGCAGAAGAATCTTGGATCATCCTGATCATACAGCAATGATACAGGGAGAGGAGGCATAGATCAGAAAGCAGTTTAGAGCTATATCGCAAACTCCGAGGGTCAGAGTGCTTGGCAAGGACCTTCGAAACTTACAGGTGTGTTGCATTTTCAACAGCCTCCTCTTGGAACGAGGAGAGGAGAGAAGGACAGGGCGGTATCTCCTCGCATCGTCGATATGCAGGCCATTCCAAGAACGAGGGATTTGTGCAGCCAGTTGGGATGGCAGTCTTGCTGAGATTAGAGAGGAGGGTCGTAAATAAATAGAAGTTGTCTGAGGTCGTCCGAGGAGGTGGAGAAGGAGGTTTGGATATCGAAGCGCAGAACTCTTGGCTGCTGACTGACTAATAAGCAGTTAGTTAACTAACTTAACGTTAACTAACTAGTTAGTTAGTTAGTTAACTAAGTTAGCTGGTAACCAGGGACCAATAACTAGCGGGAGCCAGCCAACTGACAACCAACACCCCAAGGGAGTTAGACAACACAGCAACCATGGACCTGGCTGCGCTACTGCGAAAGTATCAATCATCTTTGACATTAAGACATTGTTCAGATACTGGCTATTACTACTTATAAGGGAATTCTCTGTCAAGGCTCATGCATGCTCTTGCCATTTAATATTATTCTTATTCTTCTTGCAACTATGAAAGAAGAAAATTTGCTGTTGCTGTTGTCCAACTTGAATGTCCCTACGTAACTTCACCACCACAACATTTCTCGAGATACGAAACAAAAACGACACCACCCCCAGCGATTGGTGAGCTTGCGAGCTTCTTAAAACTTCGCAAGAGTGATGGCTGTTTCTCTACCCGCCATCCCCCAAGTCCATCCCATACACTTTCACAATCACAGCTCCCGCATGTTCTTGGAGCTAAAACAGGTTAAGTTCTCTGATATTCAGCCCCTTCTGCACATAGCGAGAACCTCCTCGATCCAAGCGCTGGCATCTATGTGGCAAAATCCAATGCAGTTGATTTCTTGAAAAGCGCCCGGAAACAGCGAATGACCATCTCCGGCAACATCATCCGCTAACTGAGAATCACTACTGGACCACGCGCCTTCAGCCAGTCCACTGCTTTCTTCTCAACAAGAGACCATAACAGTGTTTGAAATTCCGCCGGAGACACGAGGGAAATGAACCGTTGAAACCCCTGGTCCCTTTTACATTCATTCAACGTGGGTTAATCCTCCGTATCACCATGAAGCAACAGCAAATCGCAAGGTCAAACAACTGTGTTTCTCCCAGACAGTCGTCATACATATTTATCATTGTTTGCTATTTCAAGGCACATGACTTGAAACTGCGGGGTCTGATAAACAAAACAAAAAAACGATATCTAAAGATATTAAACAAGAGATCTGTACTTTGTTTTCATACAGTTATGCACCAGGAAACTATTATTTATATACTTCCCTGCAATTTCTTTACGGTTAATAAGCCGCAAGAGCCATGCTCAGGCACGCAGTCTACAGTGCTCCATGATTAGCTAAAGATGGATCGACGGCGGGATATATGTATATGAAGTGGTGGCATATAATTAAAGACCCTGCCCGCGCCTTAAAATTTCACCTCTTTATGGGTGAAAGAACCATCAGCATATGGTGCTGATATACTGACACAATCCATCTCAAGAATTCGAAGAAAAAAATTAAAAATTAAAAATAAAAAAATAAATAATAAAAAAAGGATGATGATGATGATGATGCATTTCCTGACAGCCATGGTATTGGTTGCTCAATCTAGGCGACATAACATGTTTTAGATGCCCATCACTTAGAAAACGCTGGCATAGTTTGAAACAACACATGATGGAAATTTTTCTGGGATCCAGTCAGCAAGGGGGTTAGCTTTCTCAACCTCCACCATCATCTCCATAGAAAAATCCATGGTTCATAGAGCGCTCAAGCCCCTATGTCACGGTGTAGCTATTGGAGTTTGCCGCTTAGGCCGATCTTTCACCAATTCCATCTTCTCTTGCAGACTTTTGGTGTATTGAGGAGTCAATCATCCCCGTTGGAGGCCGGGTCTCAGGGAACAAAGCAAAAGCCTTTCGCCAATCCTCACTATCTCAAAGCTTTCAACATTGAGCTGGCAGGCTCCCTCACACCCCGCCTTCGACATGGGAAAATCAACGGATCGACGATCGGTAGATCCAGGTAACCACGGCACATTCATCATGGTTGATTTTCTAGCTCCCGCGGTGCTGTGGCTAAGAGCTCCCATGCATGTTGTAATACTGTAGCGGTGAGGGAACTGGCTTCATCATGGGCTTATTTGCGTCACAATCACATGTTTTGTATCTGATTCCGGCGCGATGACCTCCTCCTAGGTTTGTCCTTGGTCAAATTGTCATAGAGCGTAGGACGCATATCCGCGCTCACAACCACGATTCCATGCAGGAATATATATTTTGCCCACGGATGTTCCGCAGATTGGGACGAAACCGGCAAATTCCGCAAGAAAATACCCACTCCCGGATTGGATATGACTCAGAACGGCGCGGAGTAGACGACACAATGGATCGCCGTCATGTCTATCATCGTCGCCTGCATACCTAGTTACCCAGCTTATCTTGACAGATCCTATTTAAAACAGCTGCCCCTGTTGTCGAATGCAGGAACTGCAATTTCGGATAGATCGATCTCTATTCTTCCTGTTTTCCCGCGAACAGAAATGGTGCATCAATCGGGAATTTCTGTTCTTCCTGCGGAAGGATAGATGCCCTGCCAGCTGTAGATCGTGGATTGAAGTGCCATGGGTTAAGCTGCTGTGAATGTTCAGGTTCTGCCGGTTATATCCCAGGCCATGACCTGGGGGTTTCGAGGATTAAGAGCAGGTAACCAACTAGTTATATCTTATCAATCAAAATCCCTATTTTTTTTCCCCCTCAGTTAGAGAGTTGTGTGGTGGATTAAATATACGTATCTCTTTGGGATGTCTTTTTCCTTTTCTTTTCCTCATTTTAGAGGATGCGGGATAAAAAGTATTTTCTAACGACCGTTAGCGTTTCATGAGGATGACCCTAATAATATCTTCGATTTCTAAATCACCAGTGAAGGCCTTCCAGCTAAATACAGCAAATCTCTGCGGGAGGTGAGATGATGTGCACACCTGTACAGAGAAGTTTACAATAATAGATATACATAGAGAGTGGATACTCAAAAATGAAATTATTGCACATGTCCAGTGTAGATGTTTAGGTGCGCATGGTTCTGCAAGGCCTATCTGGGTTTGGTTGCATTGATGCAAAAATAGATTATTCTGAGAATAATGAAGAATAGAAAGGAAGAATAATAGTTATTAACTAGTTAACTAACTAGGGAGGCCTAAGATCTTAATAAGCTTAACTTTTGTGGGCTACCAGGACTGCTGAATGGATGGGTAGTGGTCAAATATCAGTCTGCCTAAGTTCATCCCTGTCGGATATATGCCCTTTGGGAACTTGACACATATATCCAAGGGATGATTAGCTCTTGATGAAAGATTTCAGTCCGAGTACTCCGTCCTCCGTGATGATGGGTAACTATGATTGAAGAGTGCAGAAGAGAAGAGGCAAACTGCGGAACTTAACCAGCTGCAAACAGCAGCATTGAAAGGGGTATTCCCGTACACACATAAACTTTCCCCCAGAAATAAGTCAATAAGAATAAGAATAAGAATAAGATTGTATACTCTGTAGAGCTCTCTTACATGGGCTTGTCAGTTGGAACAGGCCACTTTTTTACCGTCGCCGTCAGCCAAATCCGAGCCAAGCAGCTCCCGGGTTGAATCAACTCTCGCCTCTCACAACCACTCTCATCATCCACACACATTCTCTCTCTCTGCCCTTCACTTTGTCCTCTTTTCCCTCTTTCCCTCACCAAGATTCAAGATACCGTGTCCATTTGGCCAAATATACCCCCCATTTGCTTACAGCCACCCCACTCACGTAGTTAAGTGGTGTCGCCAATATTCCCGCCGATTCCCGTTTCTCCCCCATAGGATTCCCTCACGGCACAAAACAAGCCAGCTAGGAATATTGGCTGCCTCCTTGCTTATTGTCCTTCTTGTTTCCTTTCTGTTTTACCGGTACGTTGTTCATTTTATGGTTTTATACTCTTTGCTGTAATCCTTCTCTTTCAAATTTTCTTGGTTTGGTGTTCGGCTGATACTTCTCGTTGCTCAGGAACTCAACTCAAATCCGCGTGGTCTCTATTCGGACTTCCAACCTTCCCACCCGCGCCGCACCTGTATTCGCTCCCCAACGGCTAATCGTCCACACTCTTTGCCATGACCCAGGTCGACACATTGGACCTGGTGGTCCTGGTCGTAATTCTTGTGGGTAGCGTCGCCTATTTTACTAAGGGCTCTTTATGGGGTGTTGTTAAGGACCCCTATGCGACAGCTTATTCGAACGCAAATGGCGCAAAGGCCGGGGCATCAAGAGACATCATCGAGAAACTAGACGAGACTGGAAAAAATTGTGTGATCTTCTACGGTTCCCAGACCGGAACCGCGGAGGACTATGCCTCGCGGTTGGCCAAGGAGGGCTCCCAACGATTTGGCCTCAAAACCATGGTGGCCGATTTAGAAGATTATGATTACGAGAATCTCGACAAGTTCCCAGAGGATAAGGTCATGTTTTTTGTGCTCGCGACTTACGGTGAGGGTGAGCCTACGGATAACGCCGTGGATTTCTATCAGTTCATTACTTCAGACGACGTTTCGTTCGAAGGTGGTGGAACGTCTGATGATAAGCCTCTTTCCTCCATTAGGTATGTCGCCTTTGGCCTGGGAAACAACACCTATGAGCATTATAACTCGATGGTGAGAAATGTCGATGCTACGATGAAGAGGCTCGGCGCCAAACGAATTGGAGAGGCCGGTGAAGGTGATGATGGTGCAGGTACCATGGAAGAGGATTATCTGGCCTGGAAAGAGCCCATGTGGAAAGCTCTGGCAGAGGAAATGGGGCTGGAGGAACGGGAAGCTGTTTACGAACCCGTATTCTCAGTTATCGAGGAACCGGAAACCTCCCCTGAAGCCGACCATGTCTATCTGGGCGAACCAAACCAGAATCACCTCC